>NW_007233630.1:0-9784 GCF_000164805.1 Carlito syrichta | reverse complement strand
TTCTGGGATTCAAATCCATTCAGAGAACTAAGAAGATTACAGCCAACCATTTCTTTTGTGCTTGTGGGTACATTTATAGTTCCTGCCACAAAATTTATTATCATTGTACATGTTAGGTGCCCCGTTTTACACTTATTTTAAATTCATTACTCTTCAGCTCATATTAATTTACTGAGATCCCTTCCCCATAAAGCAATAGAATTTCTGCTGTATCTCACCCTTAAAGTTCTGGCATTTTACTTTATGCTGTTGGAACTCATTCACAAAGCAAGTTCAATCAACAAAAGTGAAGCCATTATATAAATGCTAAACTATTAATAAGAATGTTTAATTTCACTGGAAGAGAGAAAACGATGATTTATCTTTGAGAATAATTGGTGTTTAAAATGATAAAATAATGTTTTTTTGTTTGTTTTTTGAAAGCAGGATTTATTGAGGACAGAAAAGATCCCAGAATGGGAGGAGACCTGAGGGGGTTGATTTTTAAAGTGGCAAAATTTTGAATTATTCTTTCATGAGTACATAGAGTGTTTACTGGAACTTCCTTTCTTTCTTTTTTTGAGTTGGAGTCTCACTCTGTCACCCAGACTGGAGTACAGTGGCATGCTCTCAGCCACCCCAGTGTCAACCTGCTGGGCTCAGGTGATACTTCTGCCTCAGCCTTCCAGGTAGCTGAACTACAGGTGCATGGTACCATGCCTGGCTAACTTTTTTTTTTTTTTTAATTTTCAATGATATATTATAGAGACGAGGTCTCACCAAGTTGCCCAGGCTGGTCTTGAGGCCCTGGGCTTAGGCAATCCTCTTGCCTCGGCCTCCCAAGTGCTGGAATTACAGACTTGAGCCACCAGATACTTTCAACAAATAGAACAAAAAACATATAGTTGTTGCAGTTTGACATTTGCATCTGCCTTTCTCATATATTATCTTGAAAACTATTTAAATTTCTACCCTTCCCTGTTTTTTTCTACTCCAGCATAGATGATTGTATTTTACACTCTTTAAGTTATATCTTCTAAGAGAGTATGCTTTGGGGCCACTCCTGAGCCAGTTGACATCTATGAAATGGCTACAGATGTGATGAGT
The DNA here is from genome assembly GCF_000164805.1 of Carlito syrichta. Lineage (NCBI taxonomy): Eukaryota > Metazoa > Chordata > Mammalia > Primates > Tarsiidae > Carlito > Carlito syrichta. Next base: position 8,698 of record NW_007233630.1, on the reverse strand, counting down.
TCTGGACATCACACAACACACTGGCCTTGGATACAACGATTTGTTTTATGTTGACTGTACTAAGATATTACTAGAAAGAAGGAAATTCCTTCTTAATTCCAATAAATTTTATTCCCATTCTAGGATCTGTCTTTATAGTTCTTTGTCTGCTCTGTCTTCCTCTCATTTCCTTTCATACCGTAAACTCTTGTTTTGGCCTGAGATGAAAGGACCAATTCTTTGGGGAAAAATAAATAAGTGACATAAAACATTAAAATAATTCAAGCTTGGTTCAGTTAAAGGGTTTACAGTCACAGAGTATCATTCTTTACTTTTACCACAGCATGTTAACTTATGTTAATATTCAAGTGACTAAAATATCACTCACTTTATAAACATCAAATAAACATCTTACCAGAATTTTAGAGTATCATGATGCAAAGCATTTTAGACATGTTGCAGTTTTATTTAACAACCCCCAAAAGCCTTTTCTACTTCAGAATTTAACAGTATAAGAGTAGCATTTTTTTTCTGTGTGATTCTTTAAGATTAAATGTATTTTAGACACTCAGATAGCTAGTGATGACAAATAACACAGATCAAGACAATGTAATATTAGTCATTGGTGAGATAATCTCTTTGACCTGGAGAAAGTTTGAAGGTATTTCATATATCACAATGAGGATAGATGCTCCTTGGTAATAAGTAGTGGAATTCCAGGTAAATTGGACTTTTTCCTTGATAAATAAAATTTCATTTCTTAAACTAGCCTATTGTGTCTCTTAAGAATAGAATTAGGTAGTGTTTGAAGAAGACCACAAGAGAATGTTTTGTCTTCATTTTACAAAAAAATAGTACATAATGGCTTGGGTATGAGACATATGTCAGGAAATATAAAGTTTGGAAAAAAATAATTTGAGCTGATTCTGATTATAAAGTGTATACAAAGAAAATTAGAAGCACCATGCATAGCAATGAGCTGCTTTTATTGTACTTTTAGAAAGACACTGAAACAAAACATGGTGTGGCTCTTTGTATCTTAGACACCATCATGGGATAATCAGGCATCATAAATCAGGCAAATAAACAGATGATAATGTCCATCATTGTTGAAATGGCCAAAACCAAAACAGTTTGCAGTTTTCAGTACTCAAATCTTTGGCCTCCTTGTTTAAATTTTTAAGCATTTTATTATTTTTTATACTATTGTAGGTGAAATTGTTTTCTTAATGTCCTTTTTCATTGTTCACTGTTAGTGTAGAAAAACAATTTATGTTTATCTGTTGATTTTGTATCCTCTAACGTTACTAAATTCAGTTATTAGTTCTAATAGTTTTTTAGGCTATTTTAAGCTTTTTTTCCATATAACATAATGTGGTCCAAGAACATAAATAATTTACCTTTCTCTTTTCCATTTTGAATGTCTTTCTGAATTTTTCTTGTCTAATCACACTGGCTACAACTTTCAGTGTTAGATTCAAAAGTAGTAAACCTGGGCATCCTTGTCTTTCTCCTCATCTTAGAGAAAACCCATTCAGTCTTTCAACATTAAGTGTGATATATGACCTATATGAAGTTGAGCTAGTTTTATTTTTTCTTTCTTGTTTGTTGAGTGTTTTTATTATAAAATTTGAATTTTATCAAAGTAGTTTACCAAATCCTTTTCCTGAGATGGTTGCGTTTTGTTTTGTTTTTTGTCTTTTTGTTTTCTGTTAATGAGGTATGTTACAATGATTGATTTTCATATGGTAAAAGATCCTTGAATTCCAGGAATAAATCTCTCTTGGGCACAGTGTATAATCCTTTTGATAAGCTTTAGAATTCTGTTAGCTAGTATTTTGTTGAGCATTTTGCATCAATATTCATTATGGAAGTTGGTCTCTGGTTTTATTTTCTTGTAGTGTTTTTTTCTGGGTTTGATATTAGAGCATTCCTGGCCTCATAGAATAGTTTGAAAGTATTCTATATTATTCAATAATTTGGGAGAGTTTAAGGAGAACTGGTATCAAATATTCTTTAATGATTTGAAAAATTCACCAGTCATGTCATCTGGTTGAGGTATTCACACCTAGGTGATAAGCCTAGAACAGGATATGAAGGTTTTTTATTTTCTTGGTAAAGAAGTGTTCCTGACCCAAAGTCCATTCTAACATGGCCAGGTAGGAGTCAAATGATTGTGTGCTTAAGAGTGCCTCTTCCAACAAAATAAACTCCTTCAGCTTTTGTTTATCAGGGAATGTCTTAATTCTCCCTCATTTTATGGAGGACAGTTTTGTTGGATATCATATTCTTTGCTGACAGACTTTTAAAAACATTACTTTAAATATATCATCCCCCTGCCTTTTGGCCTATAAGGTTTCTAATAAGAAATCCACAGTTAATCTCACAGAGGCTTCCTTGCACATGTCAAGTCACTTTTCTCTTGCAGGTTTCAAGATTTTTTTGGACTTTCAACAATTTGATTGGAGTATGCCTTGTGTGGGTCACTTTGGATTTATCCTACTTCAACTTCACTCATCTTATTGTATTTATATATTCATTCATTTCTTTCCTCATGTTTGTGAAGTTTTCAACCATTGTTTCTTCAAATATGCTCTCTTCCCCTTTCTCTCTCTTTTCTCCTATGGTAATCCCATAATACATATTTATGTTCACACGATGGTGCACTATAAGTTTCTTAGACTCTGTTTACCTTTATTCATTCTTTTTTCTTATTGTTCCTGAGACTCAACAAATATAAATTACATACCTTCAAGTTTACTGGTTCTTCCTTCTGCCTGATCAAGTCTATCGTTGAACCATTATAGTGAACTTTTTGATTCAGTTATTCTACTTTTTGGGTTTAAAATGTTTATTTATTTTAAATAATTTCTAAACTAATCTCTGTTGATAGTCTCATTTTGTTTATAAAATGTCTTCCAGAGTTTGTTTACAAGTTTGTTCATGTTATCTTTCAGCTCACTGAGCATACTTCAAACAATTGTTTTAAGATCTTTATCAAGTATGTTAAGCCCTGTTGTTCTTTAAGATCAGTTTCTGGAGATTTGTTTTATTCCTTTGAAGGGGCTGTGCTTTCCTGTTTCTTTGCATGCCTTTTGATGTTTTGTTGAAAATTGAACATTTGGCAAAAACAGGCTTGTCTCCCAGTCAGTGTAGATTGGTGGCTGTACAGGGGAAGAACTTAACTAATCATCCTGGCATAAAGGTACAGGCTCCTCTCATACTTTTTCTGGAGATGCATCTTCTCTGGACTTGTTTGCATGTTTTTGTTCTAGTTCTTCACATGAAAAGTTTTTATATGTCTTAATTTCTCCCAGAGTTACATCCTTGCTTCTTCTCAGAAGTCTTAGAAATGCTATTGTATTGGCCTGTCTGTTCCCCAGTGGGTCTACTGGCTCCAGACCTCTCATCCGCCATGGTGCCTGCAGTGCTTTCAGTGACCTTGAACCTACTATTCAAACCCTGCCACCATGATGATCAGCTTTTCAAATCAGGCAAGACAGAAACCAGTCTCTTATGCAACCTCCACACAAGCCAGAAAGGTACAAGCAAGTCCCACACTTTTCTTTCCATCCTAAGGCCGGAACAGGGAATTGGGTATTTTCCTCTTGACCATACCACACTGTGTTAAAGAAGAGATGGAATAATGGCAAGTCAAATGTTATGAGATTTCCTACTGCTTTGAGTGAGTTGTTTTTTCTCTTGGTTAGGCATTTGCTTTGTTGCAAAAAAACTTCTTAATTGTTTTTTAGAATTCTAACAAACCTACTTTGGTCCATATATTGTTTTTTATTTTACAGTTTCTTGGGGGGTGGTAAGGACCTGGAGCTCTCTAGTCTTCCTTTTTTAAACATATCTTTGATGAATCACGTAAGTTAATAAAATCAGAAAAAGAGAAAATTTTGAAATGTAAATGAACAATATCTTCAGAAGAACAATTTGGACAATGACATGAATATTTATCTTTCCCTTTTAGCAAAAATGTTTCCACGCTATAAATAGAGCTGTGTTTCAGAGAATGCCAAAACAGAGTTTTTTTTTTTTTTTTTTTGAGTTGCAGTCTCACTCTATCACCCAGACTGGAGTGCAGTGGCCACTCCCGGCCACCGCAACCTCGCCTGCTGGGGTCCAGTGATCCTTCCGCCTCAGCCTTCCAAGTAGCCAGAATTACAGGCACGCGCTACCACACCCAGCTGATGTTTTGATTTATTGTAGAGATGAGGTCTCGCTGCCCAGGCGGGTCTCGAACCCGCGGGCTCAGGCAATCCACTCACCTCAGCCTCCCAAAGGCGTGGGATTACAGACAGAAATATTTTAATATTGGAACTCTTCTTAGTGTTCAGATTTATCCACATATGCTTGGCTTCTGAACAATATCTCACTTCAGAGTTAATCATTTATTACCTATTTCCAAAAAATATCAGTAGCTTCCAGTTGGCATAATTGTCAACTGCTAGCATTTAAAATAATGCAATATAATTTAATGTCTCACTGTGCCAAACTTCTTTAGATTTGCATCCAGATGCAGGTACTGGCCCAAACTCTCTCCTGGCTGGGCTTCTGCCACTCATATTCTGTTCAGTGAAGGCCCTCAAGCCTTTTCTCCCCATAGCGGAGTTGCTGTGAAAAAGTGGCATGAGATCCTCCTTATTTGTTCATTGTCTTGATCCTTCCTGCATCTAATTGATGGGGTAATTCCACACAGTGCAGTATCACTGCAACTCTGCCATTCTCAGGACACTTGGAGGCATCCAGGTGAATCTGTATTAATTCTCAGTTGAAAGAAGTTAACACAAAATAACAATTAAAAACATGTAAGCAGGGCAACCCCTTTGGGTCCCCTCTCACTTGGGGACCTTCTCTGTATCCTCAATAAATCCTGCTTTCTCACTTAAAACAAACAAACAAACAAACAAACCAAAAAATGTGAGTATGGACATAGAAAGTGGAATAATAGGCACTGGAGACTTGAAAGGGTGAGAAGGTGAAATAGGAGTGAGGAATTAAAAATTACTTAATGGCTACAATATGCATTGTTTGGATGACAGGTACATTAAAACACCAGACTTCACCACTATGCAATATATCAGTGTAACAAAACTGCACTTGTACCCTTTAAGTGTATACAAAAAGTATGTGAAAGAAAATTTTTGTTTCCTCTATGCAAATGTCACTACCCTCAGCTATTCTTTAAGCATTTTTGTTTTATAAACTTGTGCTCAAATATTATGAAGTCATGTTTATTAGAGATTTAAAGCATGATATACTTTAGAATATATTACATTTAAGCAAAGAAGTGATTCTATACCTTACCTAAATTGGACATATACAGTTTGATGCATGTCAAGTATTAAACAATTTATACATATACTGTGTGAATACTAGTAGCACTTTCAACTCAGATTCTTCAAGAACAATCCCCAAATTTAAATATTAAATAATGATAGAATGCAATAAAAAAGAGATTACCAAGAACACTCACACAGCAAGACGATGGAATTCAATTGATCCACTACATAGTGAGGTGCATTGTAATTCAGGAAATCAAGGATCAAGTGGCCTCATCCAAGGTTAATACTCTTTTTGGAAAAGCAAATGAGCAGATTTAAATAAAGTAGTTCAAAACATTTAGAAATGTATCTCATGGCATCAGACATAAATTCTTTAAGATAAATTGTCAGATTAACAAGTGACACTGTCCTTGATCATATTAGGATGAGATTCCAGGCATTTTTAAGCACATCATGGTGGTAAGATATTGGAAGAAACTTCAACGTTTAGTATAAGGATCACTGCAACCTAGTTCAAAGTTAGAAGAGGAAGAAAAATTACAGAAACATCTCCCTGTAGCATCATAATTGCTAATTGCATACATTTAGCACTTGATTTTACAGATGAAAAACAAAATGTTTTATTTTTTCTATTCATAGATAAAAACAGGAATAGAGAATTTAAATGACTCACCAAATTGATACAGTAATTATGTGTTGAACATGTAACCCAGATCTGACCCAATTTCATAGGTCTTTTTATTCTACATTCTGCTTCTCAGAATCAGAAATATTTCCTACCCACCCTCAGCCAAAGTGATGAAAACATTAAAATTAGACCCTGTGTGCATATTTGAGATTTTCTACATGTTACATGACTTATTTAGAAATAATTTGACAAAAATAACATCTTTTTTAAAGCAGACATTATTTGAATGTCTATTATAACATGTCCCTGGGCCTGAATATTGTCTTCATAGTTATTTAAAGTAATGAGTAAACAGAAGCAAATATTAATTAACAGTTTACATAAAATAAAGTAGTAAGTGTTGGGTAATGAGTGCACCTCTAATTAAGTTAACATAGTAGATCCATTGAGGTAAATGTTATTCTAGCCTTTTAGTAGATAAACAGATGAAATCTCTGAGAGGTTAAATAATATTGCCAAGGTCACACAGCAAATAGTTGACCCAAACTCATGTCAGCAATGACTGAGACTCCCTTAGCTTTTAGCCGTGTCACACTGAGTGATAAGATCTCACAGTCTCACTAATAGAAAAGTTGTTGACACATACAAATTCAATTGTTCATAAGAAAATAGCAAATCAATTTAAAAACAGATCAGGTATCTCAAAATAAAATATATTTGAATGTGTAATGATGATTATCTTGGGAACAAAGAGAGTAAATGTAGTGGTACCAGTCATTATGTATGGGTTTCTACCTATTAGAAATGAGACACAGCAACAAAATATACGGGAGGCTTTTAAATGAATGTTCCCAATCCAGTGCATTACACACAAGACTAAACATTTCAGTCCATTCCATAATCCATCACTCATGGCCAGTTGCACTCCTGAAGTTGTGAGGAGACAAAAATTGCAGTGTGTCTAATATGGTTTCTGCACTCAGAGACATCTGGATATTAATTCCAGTTTTTCCACTCACCCATCGTTTCTTTAAGCAAGTAATACTGATCCTTAACATCCTAATTTGTAAAATAGGGACAATATGAGCTAGCCATAGTGTATAAAACAATATATAAAATAATGTTCATAAAAATCCTACACAGGGCCTAACATACAGCAGGCACTAGATAAATATTAACCACCTCTGCATCTTGCCCTATAATCTCTTATCAACTGCTCAATATCCTGGTGACTCAGTTTCCTTATCCATACAAGAGGGATAATAATATGTATCTATCTGTTGGGAATTTTTTTTTTAAGAATTAAAAAAACTTCAAGGAAGTAAAGCGCTTGCTATAGTGTTCAGACAGTCTGAGGTCATTGGATTAATGTCAGTCATTATACTTGTGGTTGCTGGTGTTAGAGTTTGCACAGATAAGAAAATCTGAGTGTGAAGGAAACATTAATTGACAGTGCCAGAGGCAGACCCAGGCCAGAACCCGGTACCTCCTGACTGTGAGTTTATTGCTCTTTGCCTCCGTCAGGAAGCTTCACTGAAAATTAAAGTTAGTGACAAGGAAATTTAGAGACCTGATTTTGCTGATTCTCATAACTGCTGACTCAAACTGCATGAATCGCTGTAGATGAATAACGGCATGGTCAGTTTACAAGGAACCCGGCAACACAAATAGGTGTTGCTCCTTGGTCAGGGGCATGGAAACCACTACTGATGCTTACAAGCTTGAAGTATAATTATAACATGCAATTGCAGACAGATTGTTTAGCAAAAATTCCAAGCGAATCTTAAGTTTGAGTTTCTAAAAACAGTCTTTTATGAATATGCTACCTTTTCCTCCCGCCACACTCTGCTGGCACTGAGTGGCTCCCTGCACTGCCCTCCACTCAGAGACACAGGCCGCTCACATGGGGGTGAAGGTCTGTCAAAGGCTCTACAGAAGTTAGAACAGAACTCTTTGCTGCTGTTGTTGTCTAGCAAAATGTTCCCACTCTACAACTATCCACTTCATTTTATTTTATAAACTAGGAAGGCATTTTTTTTACTTTATTTATTTATTTATTTATTATTTTTTAAATCAATATTTTGTATTATGGTATTGTGTGGTACAGTTAAGGGTTAGGTGTACAAATATGCTTCGTTCAGGCCCCCTTGTTGATAACAGGTGTCTCCCTGTCCCCAGATATTTATACCATTAATCCCATCCCCCTTCCCCCCCCATAGTTTCCCATCATTGTCAGTCATTTTCTTATGGTAGTGCACTGGATGATCAAGGTCCACTATATGAGTGAGAACATGTGATACTCAGATCTTTGTTTCTGTGAGAGGTCACTCAGTATTATCGACTCTAGTTACATCCAGATTGCCATAAAATTCATGATTTTCTTCTTTTTTTATGGCTGTATTTTTTTAATCCAGTCCTCTTTTGATGGACAGCATGCTTGGTTCCAGGTTCTTGCTATTGTGAAGAATGCTACGATAAACATTTGTGTGCAGGTATCTTTTTTATAGAGTGATTTGAGTTCTTCAGGGTATATTCCCAGTAGGGGGATTGCAGGATCATATGGGAGGTTGATGTTTAGAGCTTTTAGGAATCACCACACTGCTTTCCACAGAGGTTGCACTAGTTTACACTCCCACCAACAATGTAGGAGTGTTCCCTTGTCGCCACACCCTCTCCAACAACTGTTATTTTTTTGAGTTATTGATAATTGCAATTCTGACTGGAGTTAGGTGGTATCTCATTGTGGTTTTGATTTGCATCTCCCTGATGTATAGTGAGGTTGAGCATTTCTTCATGTGTG
>NW_007233629.1:0-14302 GCF_000164805.1 Carlito syrichta | reverse complement strand
TTCACTAGAAGAATCCAGATCACCAAAATACAAGCCCAAATATGTGACATTGAATGCAAAAAAAAATTTTAAAAAATCAACGAAACAGAAAGCTGGTTTTTTGACAGGATAAATAAGATTGATGGATCCCTAGTCAGATTAACCAAGGAAAAGAGAGAAAAGCCCAAATAAGCATAACCAGAAATGCAAAAGATCAAGTCACAATCGTTCCCCGGGAATTGCCCAGGAGCACAGGGCGCGGCTCCCACGCGCGCCCTTTCGGTCACGGAGAATGGGGGGCTGCGGCCAGCGTCCGCGCCGGGCTGGGGGCGCGAGCCGGGCCGGCGTCGCGCGGCTTCGGGGCCCGGTGAATGCGACGTGAATCGGGACCGTCTCCGCGGTCGGGAGGGGCGAGCCCAGGCCGGCAGGCGAAGCCTCAGCAGACCTTCTTGACGAGGGCGCGAGGCGCTGACTGAGGAACCGCCGTCTACACCTGGCACCGAGCTCTCGGCCTTCAGGTGACCGGTGTCCGCTCCCGTTCTCCTGGGCGTGCACCTTGAAGACGGAAACGTCGGAGCCATAACCACAGGCGTTAACGCTTCAAGACGATTTCCAGGACAGGGGCCTTGCTCAAGATGAGATTTACTTCGCGTGACCAGGAGGCTCCATGGGTTTATTCTGTCAAGAAGTCGAACAACTTCAATCCCATAAGATATTCGAATAGCATGGCTTCAAACGTTGTCTCCTTGGATGTGAGGCAAATGACCGTTCATTTTATTCAGTGCTCTAGACTACTTTTCCCAAGGAAATCTGGAGATATCATTTAGTACAATAGGAAAACCAGGCTCGGTATGCTGGCTCATACCTCTAATCCCGGAGTTTGGGAAGGCTGAGCAGGGAGGATCCCTGGAGCCCAGAAGTTGGAGGCTGTGGTGAGCCCTGATCGCACCACTGCGCTCCAGCCTGGCAACAGAGAGAGACTCTGTTTCTGAAAACAAAAGGAAAAAGAAACCACCCTGGGATGTTAGGCAGAACATTCCCAATTCCCTTTGTTTTCAATAAATCAGGACACTGAATGCTTTTTTCTGCAATAACTTTAACCCAAGGTTTCTCAAACTTGACATTATTGACACTTGAGTCACACGAGTCTTTGTTCTGGGGGCCTTGTCTTGTATATTGCAGTACATTGAGCTCCATCCCTGTCTCCTCTACCCACTAGATGCCAGTAGCACCCCATGTTCCGACTGTGACAACCAAAACTGTCTCTAGATGTTGCCAGATGTCCTCTGGGGAGGCAAAAATCAGTCCTGGCCGAGAATCATTGCTTTACACTAGTTTTCATTTACGTTGATAGATTAAGAATTATATGAAATGACAGTTGGTGAGAATATGTTTCATCAATACAAATTTTTTGACCTCTTAGAATCTGGAAGTTAAATTGCAGTGATTTACATTGACATATGGACATACCTTCTGTCCTTCAGTTTCTTTGTCTTCAAAAACATCATACTCGACTAAGTAAGATTCTTTGAATTCTATAATTCTTGACTTACGACTTTAGGTGACGGTCATTCTCTACTCTGAATTTCAGTGAGTTTGCCTGGAGTATAAGAGAGACTAATACATTCTGGGTGTTATTTACTCCAAATGTCAGTTGCTGATGTTATTAGCTAAGTATGAGAGCCAGGGCATTTATGAAAAATGAACCTGGTTTTATTTATTTTTAGAGTACCCCGTTAATGATTAATATATTCCTAGTTAGTACATATATTTGAAAAACAATTATATTGATAGATCCCCAAAGGGAACTCATTCAAGCAGAATAAGCTTGTGTAGAATAGGCGTTTAATGAAATTGGACCACAACAAAGAATAGATGATATAGACTAGTGCTCACCAATTATTTTAAGCATCTCTGTGGTGTTTGGTTGGTAAAGGTGTTACTTTTACTTTTGCCTCAATGTACATTTCAAAACCCGTGCATTGATACACCGGGTTTCATAGAGCCAAGCAACGCATTTTCTAAAATCAGATTATCACATGGTAATGAGGACTGCTAGATAAATATGTTTAGTATTTTTTTAACTGTACTAGTGGGCCTTCCAGGCAACAGATTTGAGATGGAATTAAGGTTGCAAGAGGTTTATTGGGGAGGGGGTTGTGCTTGTGAAAATGGGAGAGCGAGATAGCAGGAATGGACAAGGGGAATCTCAAACCAGCAAGCAAATCTGATAAAGTTTTGACCAACTCAGTGGGGAGCCTGGGGGCAAATGTTGCCCATCAGAGGACTCCTATACTGTGAGAAAATCCTCAGGTTCCTAGAACTCTCACAATGCTCCCCCTGTGAGGGGGGTGCGCTCTATTGACCCTCCAGTATGAAGACTCAGTCTACTGGAAAATCAGAAATCTCTTACTGGGTGGGTAAAGTGATAATGGTGATGCGATTTATTTACTTGCCAAGTACCAATGCTGCACTAAACACTTTGTTCTCTCATTTAATTCTGATAGTGACTTTATGAGATAAGCACTGTAATTATTCATACTTTTATAAATGAGAAAATGGGCCAAAGATACTATACTCAACTCACACAGCTAAAAGCAGAGTAGCCATGAATTACACTTTCACCTTTACCTCTGGAGACCACCCCTCCTCCAGGTGATCTCCCTCATTTGTGGAGGTTAACTGAACCCTGCTTAGTGAAATTATGTATGCACATGCCCTCTGTCTCTACAGTCTTCACCCCTTGGTCTATAGCCCACAGGATTTCTCGTCCATGTCTATAATGGCTATTGCAGTAATTCTGTGGTGTTAGAGAACTGGGGACAGTCTGAGAGTTCACAGTCGGAAAACATTCAGCAATAGAAAGCAATGAATTAGATGTACTCAAGCCAGCATGAATGAGTCATAAAAATAGGAGAAGATATGACACAAACAATGGAATATATTGTGTGATACTATTATGTACATTAAAATACATGCACATAAACAGTAATGCATGTTGTGTAAGCATATTCAAATAAAAGATGTGTGTATCTCATATAAATGTTTGTATATGGGAAGTAAAGAAGTAGGAATGGGTCATAGAGATAAAAGGGGATACGCCATAAATCAAATGGGCTTACACTACTCTGTGTTGCAACTTGTGTGTTAACTGGAAATTATGGTGATATGAGATGGAGCTACCAGCAAGCCATTACTGGTGAATTTAAGAATGGCAGTCCTAGGGTGTAGGCAGCTTCTCCAAGGTAGTAAGCTAGGGACTACCCTTGGCAAAATCAAAGGGAACTTGACTGCTGACTATCTCTATATTATGCTTATTACCACAAGCACTAGTGTAGTTAGAGGTCTGGTATTTTGTTTTTTCTCTTTCTTGTTGACAGCCAGAACTGTTTCCATTTGTCTTCTAGGTGTAAGGAAGATTTGCATTCCTGAGGGGTGGTCTTCTAAGGGGCTGCATTAACAGAGGGTAGACTCTTCATTTCTGTAGCCCAGAAGCAACAAGATAGAAGGGACCCTGATGTTGCTTTTTCATTTTTTTAATAATCAATATTTTTTATTATGACATTGTGGGGTACAGTTAAGGGTTAGGTATACAAATATGCTTTATTCAGGCACCCTGTTCATAAGAGGTATCTCCCTGTCCCCAGACAGATATTTACTACCATTAATCTCATCTCACTTCCCCTCCCCCCCATAGTTTCCCACCACTGTCAGTCATTTTCTTATGGTAATACGTTGGATAATCAAGGCCCGCTATGAGTGAGAACATGTGATACTCAGATCTTTGTTTCTGTGAGAGGTCACTCAGTATTATAGACTCTAGTTCTATCCAGGTTGCTGTGAAATTCCTGATTTTGTTCTTTTTATGGCTGCGTAGTATTCCATTGTGTATATGTACCACAGTTTTTAATCCAGTCCTCTTTTGATGGACAGCATGGTTGCTTCCAGGTTCTTGCTATTGTGAACAATGCTGCGATAAACATACGTGTGCAGGTATCTTGATAGAGTGATTTGAGTTCTTCAGGGTATATTCCCAGTAGGGGGATTGCAGGGTCATATGGGAGGTCGATATTTAGAGCTTTTAGGAATCGCCACACTGTTTTCCACAGGGGTTGCACTAGTTTACACTCCCACCAACAGTGTTGAAGAGTTCCCTTTTCGCCACACCCTCTCCAGCAACTGTTATTTTTTGAGTTATTGATAATTGCCATTTTGACTGGAGTTAGGTGGTATCTCGGTGTGGTTTTGATTTGCATCTCTCTGATGATTAGTGAGGTTGAACATTTCTTCATGTGTCTGTTGGCTGCTCATATGTCTTCCTTTGAGAAGTGTCTGTTCATATTTTTTGCCCACTTTATAATGGGGTTGTTTGTTTTTTTCTTTTCAGCATGTTTGAGTTCCTTGTAGATCCAAGATGTTAAGCCTTTGTCAGATCTGGAGTTGGCAAATACTTTTTCCCAGTCTGTAGGCTGTCTCCCTGCTCTCTTGATGGTTTCTCTGGCTTTGCAGAAGCTTGTTAGTTTAATGAGGTCCCACTTGTCTATCTTATCTCTTATGGCGTGTGGGTTTCGGGTTTTGCTCAGGAATTGGATGCCAGTTCCAATTTCCATGAGGATATGTCCTTAATTTTCTAAGGTTCTTATGGTTTGAGGTTTTACATTTAGGTCTCTGATCCATTTGGAGTTAATTTTTGTGTATGGGGATAGATAGGGGTGCTGTTGCAATCTTCTGCATGTGGTCAGCCAGTTTTCCCAGCACCATTTACTGAATAGGTTCTCCCCAGTGGTAGGTGGTGGAGGCTTTGTCGAAGATGAGTTGGTTGAGAAATTGAGATTTTGCTTTTGGAATCTCAATTCTATTCCATTGGTCTATATGCCTGTTCCTATACCAATACCAAGCTGTTTTGATGATTATAGCTTTATAGTAAAGTTTGAAGTCTGGTAATGTGATACCACCTGCTTTGGTTTTTTTTGCTGAGGATTGTTCTGGCTATGCTTGGTCATTTGTGTTTACATATGAATTCCTGTGTTGTTTTTCTAGGTCTGAAAAGAATATTGCTGGTATTTTGATGGGTATTGCATTAAATCTATAGATTGCCTTAGGTAAGATGGACATCTTCACAATGTTGATTCTTCCAATTCATGAGCATGGGATATATTTCCACTTGTTTGTGTCATCTTTGATTTCTTTGAGCAGTGTTTTGTAGTTTTCATTGTAAAAGTTTTTCACATCTCTGGTTAGGAAGATGCCCACGTATTTCTTTTTTTTTTTTTTGGTGGCTATTGTAAATGCAGTTGTGCTTTTTATTTGGGTTTTTTCTTGTTTATTATTGGTGCAAAGAAATGCGATTGTCTTTTGCACATTTATTTTATATCCCGAGACTTTGCCAAGGGCCTTTATCAGTGTAAGGAAGTTTTTGACAGATTCTCTTGGGTTTTCAAGGTACAGAATCATGTCATCTGCAACGAGAGATAACTTGACTTCCTCTTTTCCTATTTGGACACCCCTGATTGCTTTCTCTTCTCTGATTGCTCTAGCCAGGGCTTCCAATACTATATTGATCAGGAGGGGTGAGAGTGGGCATCCTTGTCTTGTTCCAGTTTTCAGGGGAAATGGTTCCAATTTTTGTCCATTTAGGAGTATGTTGGCTGTGGGTTTCTCGTAGATGACTTTTACTATTTTGAGGTATGATCCCCATATGCCTAGATATTTGAGAGTTTTTATCAAGAAGGGGTGCTGGATTTTATCAAAAGCTTTTTCTGCATCTAATGATATAATCATGTGGTTTTTGTTTTGACATCTGTTGCTGCATTTAATTATATTTATGGTTTTACGAATGTTGAACCAGCCTTGCATCCCAGGGATGAAGCCTACTTGGTCATGATGGATGATTTTTGAGATGTGTTGTTGAATCCGGTTTGCTAGAATCTTGTTGAGAATTTTAGCATCTATGTTCATCAAAGATATTGACCTGTAGTTCTCTTTCTTTGTTGGGTCTTTACCTGGTTTAGGTATCAATGTGATGTTAGCTTCGTAAAATGTTTTGGGGACAGTTCCATCTTTCTCAATCGCCTGGAATACCTTCAGTAGGATTGGTATCAGCTACTCCTTAAATGTCTTGTAGAATTCTGCTTGAAAGCCATCTGGTTCAAGGCTTTTTTTTTTGTAGATAGTTTTCTTATTACATAGTCAATTTCCTTGATTGTTATTGGATCTCGATTTCTTCTTGTTTCAACCTAGGCAGGTTGTGTGATGACAGAAAGTCCTCCATTTCCTTAAGGTTTTCAAATTTGTTTCCATACAAGTGTACATAGTAGTCTCTAATGATCTTTTGTATTTCTTCAGGATCAGATGTGACTTCATCTTTTGTGTTTCTGATTGTGCTTATTTGGGTTTTTTCTCTCGTTTTCTTGGTCAGTCTAGCTAGGGGACCATTGATCTTGTTTATCCTTTCGAAGAACCAGCTTTTTGTTTCATTGATTTTTTTTGTATTATCTTTTTGTCTTCTATGTCCTGGATTTGACCTTTTATTTTGGTAATCTGGATTCTTCTACTGAAATTATGGTTTTTGTCGTCTTGCTTTTCCAGCTTCCTTAGGTGGCTTGTTAGACTGTTAATTTGTGATCCTTCCATTTTCTTTTTGTGCATTTGTAGGGATATAAATTCCCTTCTTACTACAGCTTTCATGGCGTCCCAGAGATTTTGGTAAGATGTTTCTTCATTTTCATTTGTTTCCAGGTATCTTTTGATCTCTGTTTTGATTTCATCATTGACCCAGGAGTTGTTTAGCATCATGCTGTTTAGTGTCCATGTCTTTCTGGGTTTTGGGGGGACCTTGTTGGTGTTCATGTTTATTTTTATTCCACTGTAGTCTGAGAAGGTGCATGGTAAAATTTTGGTCCTTTTAAATTTGCTTATGCTTGATTTATGGCCAAGTATGTGGTTGATCTTAGAATACGTTCGATGCGGTGATGAGTAAAATGTGTATTCTGTGGTCTTTGGATGGAGTGTTCTGTAGGTATCGATTAAGTTCATTTGGTCAAGAGTCACATTGAGGTTCCAGGTCTCATTGCTGATTTTTGTCCTGATGATCTGTCTAGGGTTGTGAGTGGGGTATTAGTCCCCAGTTATGATGGTGTTAGAGTCAATATCTTTCTTGAGTTTTCCTAGAAGCTGCTTTATTAAAGTTGGCTCTCCTTTGTTGGGTGCATATATGTTTAGGATAGATATTTCTTGTTGATGGAGTGAACCTTTTGTCATTATGTAGTGGCCCTCTATATCTTTTTAAATTTTTGATACCTTAAATGATATTTTGTCTGAAATTAGGATCATGACTCCTCCTTTATTTAGTATTCTATTCGCCTGAAAATTTGTTTCTCATCCTCTTACTTTGAGTCTGTGCAAGTCCTTTCTAGTGAGATGGGTCTCTTGAAGGCAGTATATTGTTGTCTGGTGGTATTTTATCCATTTTGCCATTCTATGTCTTTTCAGTGGTGCATTTAGTCAATTCACATTCAGGCTAATTATTGAAATGTGAGAGTTCGTCCCTATCATATAGTTCTTATAGAGTTGTTGTTCTTCCACTTGGTTTTTTGTCTTTCGTTTGGTTTTGGGGTTGGTTCATGTGTATTTTATTCTTTTTCCTGTACTCTTGTGAGGAACGTTGTTCTTTTTTCCTTTTCTTCTGTGTTTGTACACTCTTAAGTGTTTCATATAGAGGTGGTCTGGTGGCAGCATAAGTTCTCAGGGATTGACTATCTGGGAAAGATTTTAATTCTCCCTCTTTGATGAAGATTAACTTGGCTGGTTGGGTTATTCTTGGTTGAAATTGTTTGTCTTTTAGGACTTTGAAGATAGGGCTCCAAGCTCTCCTAGCCTGCAGGGTTTCTGTAGATAAATCTGCTGCTATTCTAATTGGTGTTCCATGGTAGGTGATCTGGTCTTTTTCTCTTGCTGCCTTTAGTATTTTTTCTTTTATACCTACTTTGTTTAGGCGAATTATTATGTTTCTAGGACTTGGTCTTCTCATTTGTTGTCTTGCAGGGGTTCTCTGAATCTCTTGTGTTTGAGTTTTTGCATCACTGATTAGTTGAGGGAAGTTTTCTTGAATAATCTCATGGAAAGTTTGTTCCAGTGTGGTCTCTGTCTCTCTTTCTGTCTCAGGAAGGCCAATTACTCTTAGGTTCGGTCTCATGAAGTAATCACTCATCTCTTGAAGGTTTTGTTCTGTTTTTTTGAGCTTGTTTTCTGTGTTTTTAACATTTTGGGTTAGTTCTATATTTTGGTCCTCAAGCTCTGAGATTCTTCTGCTTGGGTAATTCTGCTTTCCGTGCTTATAAGTTTGTTATTTATTTCATTCACAGTATTCTTAATTACTGTTATCTCAGTTATCAACTTCTTCCTAGTTTCTTCTTGTCTCTCCTCAATTCTTTTTAATCTCTCCATTAATGTCTTGATATCTAGGTTTGTAGTTTGAGACCAGTCATTCTGGGGGCTCTTCATTGTTTGTATTCTGAAGTCAGTTTTCTCAGTGTCTGCCCTCCCAGGGGTCTGAGAGAGACCCATATTCTTCTTTGGTTTTTCTTCATTTGTGTAGATTTCTCTCTCTCTCCCCCTTTCCCTCCCTTTATTTAATTCCTTTTTTCAGGGAAGGTGGGTTTCCTTTTGCTTCACTTGTGCAATCTCCTATTCTTTCTTATGAGGGTCCTCTGGCTTTGTTCACTTTTGAGGTTGGAGTGTGGGCTGCGGGTGTACTTTTGCAGTTTTGAGGTTTAATTGAGGGGGAAGCTGTGATTCAGAATCTATATGCTGATCCCAGCATCCACCAACTGGTGTATGAGCCCACTGAAACCTATTTCCCACTGCCTTACAATCTGTCTGTGCAGCAGTATGTAGGTTTTGTCCCTGGAAGAAAAGGAGGTACAAAAGAAGAAGATAATGGAGGAAGGCGGGGGGATCAATAGGAAGTTAGAAAGAGAGAAGAGTGACAGGGAAAACAGACATACATACCAACTAGCAGGTGAAAAAGAGACACAAGGCTGGAGAGAAGTTAAAAACACACACAAGCAAAATTCCCTAAAGAATACTGGTAGCTACATGAAGACAGACATACAAAATCATGCCTTCTGATGCATTTTGTCTAACACAAACAGATAGTGTAAATCAAAAAGCAAGCAAAAGTGAGCAAAACAAACCATCAAAATGATAAAATCAAAAGTCAAAATAAGAAATCAGACTAGCTCTAGAATCTTTCCTGAGTGTCTAAAGTCTCTTCAGCTCCGATCTCCAGGCTCTTCCCTTTGTTTTCATTGCAGACAGCTAAATTTACTCGCAGCTTGGGTTTTCTTTTAGCCTGCTGCCTGGGAGGTCTGCAACACTTAGTTGCCTTTGTCTGATTCAGTGTAGGGGAGGGGCTTTGTCTCCTGTTTAGCGACGTTACCTTAGGAACCAAGGTGGGCGGGACAATGCAAATCTCCGCCTGGAGAATGGCCAAGGTGGCAGCTTCTCTTTCGCAGATAATTTCTCTCCACTGGTCTGGGTCCCTGGGAAATCCACTATGATGGACTATAGTGGCGTGGGAGGCACCAGGGATCAGCTGCACAGCAGAGCGCTGGTTCTGGGGTGCCACCAGCAGGCTGGGGTGGAGGAGGAGATTGGGAGTTCCCTCCTCTGGAGCTGAGAGCCTCCAATCAGCACCTCCTTAAAGTATGCTGTTCTCTTAAACAAACATGGGGTCCCGAGCTGAGTGCCTCAGCCAGGGTGCCCAGAGCTCCAGAGCTCCAAAGCTCCGAAGGGCAAGTGGTGAGTGGCAAGAGTGGCCCTGTGCTGCTCACAGGGTACTTCAGCCAGAAATGGAATCGGTATCTCTGAGGGGCGGGCACCCAGAGCCTCCCTGGGTGTCCGGCGGCTTGGTGCTGGGTGCTGGGTGAGACGATGTAGCCAGGGAAGGATTCAAGACCCAAGACTCCCACATGGGTGAGAGTCACGTATAGTGGAGCAGCAGCAGCCAGGGGCGCAATATCCGGCCCTGCGTGGGACCGAGGGTCCCCGGCCTTGGACCAGTGCAGCTGGTGGTGGGCAGGGGGTTTTGGGAAGAAAAGTAAGAGTCTTTTTGGGAACTCACATTCGGAGAATCTCACAATTCTACCTATGCCGTTGCTATCTTACCGCAACCCTGCTTTTTCTCAATAATGCACAGAGAGTAGGTTTTGTTTCCCCAGAACTTCCCAAATTCTTTGTGAGTGAGAATAAAATATTTTTTAATTTTAAGGATGTGGAGTACAATTCGGGTTAGATACACAGATGGTCATTTTACAGGTAAAGTTTGGGCCTCATTTTGTTTCCCACTTGCCTGGTTTGAGATCAGGTACCTTTATTGATGAGGATGGCCCCCACACCCTGGCAGTTTCCCACTACAGACCACCTCTTCTTCATAGTATTAAGACAATTTTCAGAGT
The DNA here is from genome assembly GCF_000164805.1 of Carlito syrichta. Lineage (NCBI taxonomy): Eukaryota > Metazoa > Chordata > Mammalia > Primates > Tarsiidae > Carlito > Carlito syrichta. The sequence continues at coordinate 3,866 of NW_007233629.1, read as the reverse complement.
TCACTTATGAGTAAGAACATGTGGTACTCAGTTCTTTGTTTCTGTGATAGATCACTGAGTATTAAAGACTCTAAATCCATCCAACTTGCTGCAAGTTCACAATTTAGTCCTTCTTTATGACTGTGTAATATTCTATTGTGTATATGTATCACATTTGTTTATCCAGTTCACTTTTGATCAGCAGTACATTGGTCCCATGTTTTTGCTATTATGAATAATGCTGCAATAAACATGTGTGCAGGTATCTTTTTCATAGAGTGATTTGAGTTCCTCCAGGTATATTCCCAGAAGGGGGATTGTGGGGCTGTATGTAAGGTCAATTTTTAGATCTTTTAGGAGTCACCACACTGTTTTCCACAGCGGTTGTACTGGTTTACGATCCCATCAACAGTATAGAAGTATTCTCTTTTCCCCACATCCTCTCCAGCATCAGTTGATTTTGAGTTATTGATGATGGCCATCCTGACCGGGGTTAGGTGGTATCTCAGTGTGGTTTTAATTTGCATTTCTTTGATGATTAGGGAGGCTGAACATTTTTTCTGTATCTGTTGACTGCTTATATGTCTTTTTTTGAGAAGTGTCTATTTATATCTTTGCCCACTTCCTAATGGGGCTGTTTGATTTTTTTCTCTCTGCACATTTGAGTTCCTTTTAGATCCTAGATGTTAGGCCCTTGTCAGTTATACAGTTGGAAAATATTTTTTCCCATTCTGTGGGCTGCCTCCCCATTCTGTTTATGGTCTCTTTGGCTTTGCAGAAGCTTTTCAGTTTGATGAGGTCCCACTTGTCTATCCTATTTCTTATGGCATGGACATTTGGGGTTTTGATCAGGAATTGGTTGCCAGTTCCAATTTCCATAAGAATGTCTCCCGCATTTCCTAAGGTTCTTATAGTTTCAGGTTTTATGGTTAGGTCTTTGATCCATTGAGAGTTGATTTTTTTGTATGATGATAGGTAGAGGTCTTGTTTTAGTCTTCTGGGTCTTAGCAGGCAGTTTTCCCAGCACCATTTACTGAATAGGTTCTCCTTTCCAGTGGTTGTTGCTGGAAGTTTTGTCAAAGATGAGTTCATTGGGAAATTGAGGTTTTGCCTCCAAAATCTCTATCTTGTTTCATTGGTCTATATGCCTGTTCTTGTACCAATACCAGGTTTTTTTGACTAATGTAGACTTATAATTAAGTTTAAAGTCTTGAAGTGTGACACCTTCCTCTTTGTTTCTTTTGCTGAGAATTGTTTTTGCTGTTCATGGTCATTTATGTTTCCATATGTATTTCTGTATTGTTATTTCAAGGTCTGAAAATAATGATGTTGGTAACTTAATGGATATTGTATTAAATCTTTAGACTGCCTTGGGTAGATAGACATCTTAACAGTGTTGATTCTTCCAATTCATGAACATGGAATATTTTTCCATTATTTTGCATTTATCTTTGATTTCTTTGAGCACTCTTTTGTAGTTTTCATTGTAAAGGTCTTTCACTTCTCTGGCTAGGAAGATGCCAAAGAATTTCATTTCTTTGTTGCTACTGTGAATGGGATTTTGATTTTGATTTGGTTCTCTGTCTTTTTGTTGTTGGCGTATAAAAGCGTGACTATCTTTTGCATGTTGATTTTGTACAATGAAACTTTGTGAAAGTCTTTTATATCAGTGCAAAAAGGTTTCTGACAGATTCTCCTAAATTTTCAAGGTATAGAATCATATCATCAGTAAAGAGGGATAACTTGACTTCTTCTTTTCCTATTTGGATAGCCCTGATATCTTTTTCTCATCTAATTGCCTGAGCTAGGACTTCTAATGTTATATTGAGCAGGAGGGGTGAGAGTGGGCAGCCCTGTCTTATTCCAGTTTTTGGGGAAAATACTTTCAATTTCTGTCCATTTAGCTATATGTTGGCTGTGGGTTTATAAAATAAAACATTTTCAACCAACATTCGTGCATTCTATTTATTTTTCTGTCTTAAACTTTAATGTGTTTTGTCATCTGCTAGAATGTTCTTTGTTTCCAGTATGTTTTGTTTTTGTTAATTTTTAAAAATAGAAACAGGATCTTGCTCTGTCTCCCAAGCTGAAAAGTACAGTGACATGATCATAGTTCACTGCAACCTCAAAGTCCGTGGTTCAAGCAATCTTCCTGCTGCAGCCCCTGAGTAGCTAGGGATACTGGTGTGTACCTCCATGTCCGATTAATATTTGTATTTGTACTTTTTTTGGTAGCGATGAGAGTCTCACTATGCTGCCTAGGCTGGTGTCAAACTCTTGGCCTCAAGCAATCTTCCTGCTTCAGCCTCCCAGGTGATGGGATTGCAGTTATGAGCAATTGCATTTGGTCTTATTTGTTAAATTTTAAAAATAGCTTTGTGACATTAGGCAGTTTCTTTCATCTTTTTGAGTCTCATTGTCTCAACTGTAAAATGGGATTTAGTTATAGAAGAAACATTTTAATGACATCTGCTGGTAGAATGTGAGTTTTGAATTTAAAAATACACAAACTAAAGCCTTACGTTGCCTGATAAAATGTCAATTCTTTCCTCTCTTCTGTTAGCAAACTAGGCAGCCCTTTTTATTGGAATGATTATTAGATTGAGATTATTTATAAATATGAGTGGGAGACACTGGGCACACTCTAATTAAGAGTGGGGCATACGTGTGACAGAATTTTGTGAGGCCACTTTCTTTTCCTTTTATTCCTTATGGCTTCTTCTCCAGAACCTATCTTCTTTCCAATAGCAATTGAACATTTTATTCATGTACTGATAGCTGTTTTAATATTGCAATTTATTAATATAAGTACTTGATTGATATCTGTCTCCCCTTTTTAAAGGTCATTCTGAAGACAGAGCAACTAATCAGATGGTAGTTGCAACAATCCTGACAATTACCCGTGAACCCTTATAGAAGTTAGGTGCAAGGAAGTAAATGAATTCAAGAGATATTAAGAGGGAATGCTTGACAGAATAAAGAGTAAATTAGAGAAGGTTTGATGAGTTATATTTTTAGGTAAAGTGAATGCGAGATACTCAGTAGATAGCTGGACAGTGGAATATGGAGCTTAAGAAAAGGTCTGAAGAAAAGATGTACCCTCGAGCTGAAAAGGTCTTCAGCATCATAACTGTGTAGATAATCCCTGAAACCACATGTGTGAATAATATTCTCAATGAGAATATCATGGACTTAAGAGAGCTGACTGCCTTGTTTAAAAAAAAGTATGCAGATTTTTTTGGTATAAAGTCACTGCTGGATTGTAAACTCATGGGGGAAATGCCCATATAAAAAACCATTTGGAACTTACTGTGACAATTAGCATGGTGCCTTTGGTTGGTCAGTTCTCTATAAATGTTTGAATAAACTAATGTGTATTTCTTTCATTCCAAGAGAATTCATCCTGTGATCCCACATGGAACACAAGTCTGTCATCATCGACTCCAGTTTTAATTTTAGAAGGGTCACTGCATTCTGAGGGGGCAGATATCGGTACAAATAATGCAACTGAACCTGGTCACAAAGACGTGCAGAGGGCACAATGCTGCTGCAAAGCACGTCTCTAAGACCTTTTGATGGTTCCAGAGCTTTCTTGTATTAACAGCTGTTAAGCTGGCTAAGTGTTTCACTTAGCAGTTATTCCACTGGCTGATGGAATTTTACAGACTCTCAAAGTAATCCACAGCTTTCTGGGGTGGGAGGAAATGATATAAAATGGTTGCAACTATGGGCTTTAAATCACAGCTCCACATAGAATGTGGAGCCTATGTTGTTTTCTACCCTCTAGATGATACTTAATCTGAAAACTTTGTTTCTTTGTTTGAACAATGAGGATGACCTAGTATAAAAGTCAGTGTTTTGGTGTATGGATTACATAAAAATCTTAG
>NW_007233628.1:9568-13258 GCF_000164805.1 Carlito syrichta | reverse complement strand
AAACACTAAAGAAAAAAATATCTGCAATGCCTATTACAGATTAATACAGAGTATTAAATTTCCATAATACAGGAGCTCTTACACATTTTGCTGAAAAAAGTAAGTTGCGTAATAAAAGTCAATGGGCAAAATATATAAATAAGCAGTTCATAGAAAAACAATTCTAAATGTTCAGATATTGTAACTAAGGGCTCAAATTAAAATAACAATGAATTAACACTTCTCACTAAACACATGGGAAGAAAATTAAAAGGAATGATTACCTCCTCCTGCCAGTCAGGATGTACAAAAAGTGTACTCGTATATATTTGGAAACATAAACTATTAACAATCTTTTCAGAACTGACAGTATTTATTAAAACTGCACAGGTCCCTCCACCTAGTGATTCCCCTCCTTAGAATACCTTCATACAGGATAAACATTCCTAATCCCAAAAGCCCCAAAATCCAAAACTTTTTTTAACCCTGACTTGATATAGCAACACTTTTGCTTTCTGATGGCTTCAAACTGTTTCATGCACAAAATTACTAAAAATATGGTACAAAATCACCTTCAGGCTATGTGTATAAGGTATATATGAAATATAAATGAATTTCACATTTAGACTTGGGTCCCATTTCCAAATTATCTCATAATTATCTCATAATCTCATACAAATATTTCAAAATCCAAAAAACCCAAATCGTAAAACATTTCAGGTCCTATGCATTTTGGATTAGAGAATTCAACTTTTATTATGAAATATTTGGCAGCCATTAAAAAGAATTAGTTAGATCTACCATCAGGTAGAAAGCTATTATGTATCTTTGAGTGAAAAAAAAAAGAAAAAACTTTAAAATAAAAATGAATTTTTGCTTACTTTAAGAAGTTTTAAAAAGCAACCCACAAAATATAATTTAAAAGTAAAGTTCTTGGGGAGGGGGTGCACGGGATTGGCAGTAGCGGGAAACTGCTGGGGGGGATACCTCATCAACAAGGGTACCTTCTTAATGAACATTTGTATACCTAACCCTGAATTGTACCCCATATCTTTAAAATAAAAAATTCAGGCCGGGCACAGTGGTTCAAGCCTGTAATCCCAGCACTTTGGGAGGTCAAGGTAAGAGGATTGCCTGAGCCAGCAGCCTCGAGGCCAGCCTGGGCAACATGGTGAGACCTCGTCTCTAAAATAAATCAAAAAATAAAAATAGCCAGGTGTGGTAGCGTGCACCTGGGTTTCGGTGACTTGGAAGGATCGCCGGAGTCCAGCAGGTCGAGGCTGCGGTGGCCGGGAGCGTGCCACTGCACTCTAGCCTGGGCGACAGAGTGAGACTCCAACTCAAAAAAAACAAAAATTTAAAAAAATTTTAAAAAGAAAGTTTGTGGTAAAAACCTGATGAATACGATTCCATTTGTACGAAGTTATATACATGCATATCTTTATACACAGTTATCTAACGTGGCCATCAAAATGTAGTTATGTGAGAGGTAGAAATTTCAGGTTACTTCTGAAAACTATTTCACTTTTTTTACACTGTTTGATTCTTGAGCATGACTATATATTTACATAATCAGTCTTTTTTAAAAAAACAAAAAAGGCAACCTAGTTTCCACCTTTTAGTCGCTTTTCTTCCCCTAATGAATCACAGATACTACTTCCTATTAATTTTACCTCTGAAATCGTTCTATCTTCTCCTTTACACTCCCAGAATTTAATCCCTCAATATCTCTCACCTGTAGAACTGAATTAGCCTAACTAAACAGTTTGTTTCCATTATCCTCTCACTACTGGTATGCTTTCTGTTAAAAAAAAAAAAATACACATGCAACTATGTCAGTTCACTCCTGAAAACTTATAAATCCTCACTGACCACAAAATAAAGACCAAACCTTACACAAGCATCCCAGACTCCCCAGTCTCATCCTAAACTATCTTGCCAACCAACTCCCATTTGTATATTCATTCATTTAACAAGTACTTATTGTGTGCTTACTATGTGAAATCACTGTTCTAGCACGTGTGATACATCAGTCAAAACATTTGGTTGCCATCATCTAACAGCCAAAACTACCTGCCCTGACTTTGTGGAGTTTATCCCCTATCCTCCCCCGCTGTGTAAAGACCCTAGGATGAGGGAGCCGATACTTCCCAAGAATAGCAAGGAGGCCAGTGAGACCGAAGTAAAGGTGAGAACAAGAACAGTAAGAGATGAGGTCAGAGAGGAGACAGGACAGGTGTCAGACCAGAACACACCAAGCCTCCAGGCTCAAAAATGAGGATTTTACTGTTGATGAAATAGGGAATATACCCAACAAGGACGAAGCAGGGACTAAATTCTCAAGCTCCTTGTTCCTGACAAGGACACACTAAGGTGTAACCTACAGTCTCCGGAGCTCCCCTACAGGACAGAACCCAAGCTACTTTCTGTGGAGAGCACCTTGCTGTGGCTTCCTTCCTTTTCACGTCCTACTTTCTCACATCCCTGCTGGTTTTTCCTGGGAACACTTTCTAAACTACACTTACATGAATCTTAGTCTCAAGGTCTGCTTCCAGAGAACCCAAACTAAGACAGGAAGTTACCAGAGTTTTATATAAGACATGATGTGTTTTATTCAACACATTGTCAGTAAAAACGCTGAAATGTTCTGTTTTTGAGTCACAGTCTCACTCTGTCACCCAGACTGAAGTGCAGTGGCACGCTCCCAGCCACCGCAGCCTTGACCTGCTGGGCTCATGTGACCCTTGCACTTCAGCCTTCCAAGTAGCTGGAACTACAGGCTTGTGCCACCATGCCCAGATAATTTTTTGACTTATTGTAGAGACGAGGTCTCGCCATGTTGCCCAGGCTGGTCTCGAACTCTTGGGCTCAGACGATCCTCTTACCTCCACCTCCCAAAGTGCTGGGACTGCAGGTATAAGCCACCACGGTGGCTGAGCGGCTCTTAAAATACATTTCATACGCCCATAGTCTTCACACATGCCGGTTTCTTTGTTAAGAAATAACGTCTCCTCCTTTCTTCCCTCCGCTGAAAACAACTGACTCAAATCTCAAAATCCCAACTCAAATGACGACTCTTTCTGCACATAATCCTTTTCAGCCTCTGTTGGTACCATGATGGCAGTGCTTCTACCACTGCACAGTTTAAGGACTAATTATATGCATTTTAGATTTTTATCCAGGCTCAGATCATTGAGAAGCCAGACTGCCTCACACAGTGATTTGGACAAAGAAAGAGTCCAAGACAAACTACCAAATGTCTGACAACTCCTATGAGTTTTTGGTCTCTTACTGGACATGATGTCAACCTCATAAAAACCTTAGTTTTAATCTAAACAGTATGTAGCAGAGATGAATTAATTTTAACATAATTGAGTTATTGTATGGAGACTTGAACCCAAACGATTTTTATACTTTGGCTATAAAGGAGGAGTACAGAGAAGTCAGGCTTATAAAGAAACACACATACTATCAGTATAAAACGTCTTATAAATACTTACTTGGGGGAAAGCACCGGAGGACTGTCAAAAGACCGAAGTGCATCTTTCACCATGTCTTGCACGAGATGAGTCCCAAAAACCTTTTTGTTATCCACAAGGAAAGTGGTCTTAAAACAAACATTAGATATTAGGAATGCCGTCACACATTAAGTCGTTGTGACTGTGACATAAGTATGCTTTTTATAAATACTATGGACTATGGTGATTAAAA
>NW_007233628.1:0-9352 GCF_000164805.1 Carlito syrichta | reverse complement strand
AATACTCAGTTTTTAACTTTGCTTTGTACATTTACATATGGTAAAATTTATATTTTCTGTTGTAGAGTTCTAGGATTCTAACAAATGCAGAGATGTTTAACCAGTCCCATAATGAGGATACAGAATGACTGCATCACCCCAAAAACATTTCCTCACTAGATTCCTTTGTAGCCAAACACTCCCTCCATCCTGAACCCCGGGCAACCACTGTTCTATTGTTTTGCATCTCCAGAATGTCACTAAAATGAAATCAGGTAGACTTTAAAGTCTGGCTTCTTTCACCCAGCATAATGCAACCGAGATTCATCTGTACTGCTGAGTATATCAATACTTCATTTCTTCTTTTTTTTTTTAGTTGGAGTCTCACTCTGTCGTCCAGAGGCTGGAGTGCAGTGGCACACTCACAGCCACCTCAGCATCGACTTGCTTGGCGATCCTTCTGCCTCAGTCTTCCATGTAGCTAGAACTGTATGCATGTGCTACCACACCTGGCTAATTTTTTTTATTTATTGTAGGGACAAGGTCTTGCCAAGTTGCCAGGGCAGGTCTCGAACCTGTGGAATCAGGCAATCCAGTTACCTGGGCCTCCCAAGGTGCTGGGATTACAGGCTGAGTCACTGAGCCTGGCCATTTCATTTTTTTTTATTTGTGAGTAGCATTCCACTGTGTGCATGTACCACAATATATTTATAATTCACCAACTCAAGAACATTTGGGCTGTCTCAGTCTTTTGGTGATCATGAACAGAACAGCTCTAAACATTTGTACAGTTTCTAGGAGAACAGCAAATTTTACTTCTCTTAGGCAATCAACAGGAGTGCGATTTGCATAGTTAATTTTATAAGAATCTGCCAAACTGTTTCCCAAAGCGGCTGAACCACTTCACAGTCCCATAACCAATATTTCCTTACCAATACTAAGTATTGCCAGATTTCTTTTTCTTTTTTTTACATATTCTGAAAGGTGGGTAGTTTTCTTTTACTGTGGTTTAATTTGCATAATAATAGTATTAATGATGATGTTGAATATCTTTTCATATTGAATTTCAAATCTTTTGCCCATTTAAAAATTGGGTTGTTTTCCTTTTTTATTTTTTTGAGTCAAGGTCTTACTCTGTCACCCAGGATGGAGTGCAGAGGCACAATCACAGCTCACCGCAGCCTCCACCTGGGCTCAGACCATCCTTCCACCTCAGCCTTCTGAATACCTGGGACTACAGGCACCCACTGCCACAGCCCGTGGGTTCGAGACCAGCCTGAGCAATTTGGCGAGACCTCGTCTCTACAACAATAAAAAAAATTTTTTTAATTAGCCAGGAGTGGTAGCGCACATCTGTAGTTCCGGCTACTTGGAAGGCTGAGGGAAAGGATCGACAGAGCCTAGCAGGTCGACACTGGGGTGGCCGTGAGCACACCACTGCACTCCAGCCTGGGCGACAGAGTGAGACTCCAACTCAAAGAAGAAAAAAAAAAAGAATATTAAGAGCAGACATTCTTGATTCCTTCCCAATCTTAGGATGAAAGTATTTAGTCTTCCATCATTAGTTGCAGGTTTTTTGGTACACACTCTTTACCAGGATTAAGGAAGTTCTCTTCTATATCTAGTTTTACTGACAATTTTTATAATGAATGGATATTAAATTTTCTTAAATGCTTTTCGCAAATCTATTGAGAATTTAGATTGGATGGTGAATTACACTGACTGATTTCCAAATGTTGAATAAGTCTTGATTCCTAGGATAAACTCCACTTGGTCATGATGTATTATCTCTTCTCATATATTTTTGAATTTGATTTGCTAATACTTTGCTAAACATTTTTATGTCTGTGTTCATAGGAGATGCTGATCTATACAGTTTTCTATATTTGTAATGTTGGTCTGGTTTTGGTACTAAATTAATGCTGGCCTCACATAATAAGTGTTCTTGCCTCCTCTGGAAGAGATTGTATAAAACTGGCCTGGTTTTGATTTGTTAGAAGGTTTTTAACTGTAAGTTCATTTTATTTAATAGATATGAGATTATTCAAATTATCTATTTCTTCTTGAGTGAGATTTCGTAGTTTGCATCTTTCAAAGAATTAGTCCATTTTATCTCAGTTTTTAAATTTCTGGACACAGAGTTGTGTATACTATTTCCACTACATCCATTTAACGTGTACAGGGTTGTAGTGATAACCCCTCTTTCACTCTGATAATAGTCATTTGTATCTTCTCTCTTTTCCTCATTTTGTATTATTACAGGTTCATCAATGACCTTTTGGTTGCACTGATTTTTTTCTTTTTCTTTTTGAGTTGGAGTCTCACTCTGTCACCCAGGCTGGAGGGGAGTGGCACACTGCCGGCTACCTGCAGCCTTGGCCTATTAGGCTCAGTCAATGCTTCCTCCTCAGCCTTCCAAGTAGCTGAAACTACAGGCATGTGCCACCATGTCCAGCTAATGTTTTGATTTATTGTAGAGATGAGGTCTCGCCACGTTGCCCAGGCTGGTCTGGAAACCCGTGAGCTCAGACAATCCTCTCACCTCGACCTTCCAAAGTGCTGGGATTATAGGTGTGAGCCACTGCACCTGGCTTTTTTTTTAATGTTTCATATTTTATTAATTTCTGCTCTTATCTTCATTATTTCCTTCCTTCTACTTGCTTTAACTTGCCCATTTTCTGGTTTCTTAAAGTGGTAGCTTAAATTACAAATTGCAGACCTTTCTTTATTAATATAAACATTTAATGCTAGAAATTTCCCTCTAAGCACCACATTAGCTGTATCTCAAAGATGTTGACATGTCGTATTTTCATCTTCATTCAGTTCAAAATATTTTTTAATTCCCCTCCAGATGTTTGTCTTCAACCCATAACTTACTTAGAAGTTTGTTGTTTAATTTTCAGGCCAAGCATTGTGGCTCACATCTAGAATTCTAGCAGGTTGGGAGACTGGGGTGGGAAGATCACTTGCACCCAGGAGTTTTAAACTAGCCTAGGCAACATAGCAAGCACTCATCTCTACAAAAAAAGGTTTAAAATGAGGTGGGCATGGTGGTGCTCCCCTTTAGTCCCATTTACACAGAAGGCTGAAGTGGAAAAGACTGCCCCAGAAGGTCGAGGCTGTGGCGAGCTGTGATGTGCCACTGCACGCCAGCCCGGGAGACAGAATGAGACACTGATACAAAAAAAGGGAAGTGCATTGTTCAATTTCCAAAATATTTGGAGATTTTCCCAGATATCTTTCTCTTATTTGGTTACTAGTATAATTCTAAAACGGTCAGAAAGACACTTTGCATGATTTCAATCTTTTTAAAGTTATTAAAGTTTATGTTATGGCCTAGGATATGATCATGATGAATATCTAACACTAAAAAGTCAATATTTCAATTGAACAATATATAACACTAACTGTGGAATAGTCTTTAAAAGCATCTCGTCTTGTTGCATCAATCACTAAAATAATGTCAAAACACATAATTTAATGTTTACATGGTATTTTAATACTAAGTGGAACTTACCTGTAACAGAGATCTTGAAAGAACACATGGTGATTGTTCGCTAAATTCACAGAAAAAATCCTAATAGATACATAAAGAAAAAATAATGTCTTTAATATATGTATATTTTTAAAGCTGAAAATGCTTTCATACAGAGTAAAATTTTTACCAGACTGTCTGGAAATGATACAACACCAGAGCTAAAGTATGATAAATAGCTAAAAGTAATCTCCACAGAAATTGTTACATTGTATCAAAGGGGCAGTCAATAATTTTAGAGCCTAAAAACTTAAAAAAAAACTGACCAATCACAGAATTGTTGGATACCAATATTCAATATATATACCATGAAAATAATATTAATAATAATTTACTAAATAATGGCAGAACTTTAGTTTCTATTTCACAGAAATTAAATACAAAATCACCAGGTCAAGTGGATTCATATCACTGACTGCTGATGACTTTAGGGACCTAAAGACCAAAAGATAAAAGTTTATACACAGATAGCAAAGAAGACAAGAAAATACACCAAAATGCTAACATCTACAGATTGTGGGTAGTAGTTACCATTTTTATATTTCTCTGCAGTTTCTAAATTTTATAGTTTAATGAAAATGTATGCAATTTTTACATTTGGGTTTTAAGTCTGTTTAGCAAAGCTTCCTGGACTTGGGAACACCTATGGTACTGCTATAGGCTGGCAGGGAGAGAATAAAGATATGGAACTTATGAAGCCTCCTCTCCTGGTAAGCAAGACAGTTGCTGCCCAGATAACTATCACGGTGGAAAACGTTCCTAGCCAGGCAACATTCTCACTGAGCCCTCTACTGCAGCCTGAGGACCTTTCAAGGCACAGTACTCATCAATATTGCAGAGCTGGTATTCAAGACAAACTTATCTGACACCCCCATGCCATCCAAGAAAAGCAATACTACTGCAGATCTTGGGAACATTCCTGGTCTCTTCATCGTATAATATCCTTAAAATGGAGGGAAAGTGAGGGAAAGAAGGAAGGAAGAAGGGAGAGAGTGAAAGTAGAAGGATGTGGGGAAGGAAGACGCTCACTCAACTGTCAGACTTTTTTTAAAAAAGGTTTCCTTTTCTTCCTTGAACTGCTACTGCTATCCCTTCTGGTTATCATCTCATGGCTCTCGATTTTCCTTCGTCATTCTGAACAGCCAAGCACCGTATTTTAAATTCTCTCCTCTTTTAGAGGAAACAAACCTGTTCTTTTCAGTTACATTTACTATCTTTATGACCACGTATTCTGGTTCCTTTATCAGCTTTTCTTCTTCACACCCAATTTTAAGTATGGATGTCCCTTGTCTGCTTTTTTTATATTTACTCTTCAGACTCATGATCTCCAAGTTTAAATAGGTGCTCGGCCCAAATCTATCAAGTTTCCCTGGTCAATTCACTCTCTTTGTCACAATTAACTCTTAAACTCCACTAAGGACTCTAGCTTTTTCTGAAACATTAACACATCGTCAATTATCCATCATCCACTCTCCTACATATTAAAATTCTCTTTCTTTGTGTCTGTTTACCTTTAAACAGGCAAGTTTCTCCCACCTTTAAAAATGAAAGAAGAAAAGCGCTTATGTGCTCCCACATTTCTTGCTCAACTTCTGAGTTCTCTCCAAAGGAGCTGGCTGCACCCACTATCTCTTCTTTCTCAGCTCGAGCCCATCTTCACATGCTAACCTGGTTCTCTGCTGCTGTCACCACTGTCTCCCATCACTAAATCCAATGGACACTTGTTTCAGACCTTATGCATCTCCTTCATTTGACTTCTCAGCAGCGTCTGACTTCCTTCTTGAAAAAACATTCGACTTTTCTCTTCTTTGGCCACTTCTCAGTCTGTCTTATAGGTCCAAAATTGAGTTTTAGACTGCCCTTTTCCCTTGGTATATATACTTTCTTCCTCACAATTTTATTGCTCGTTTCAATTACCACCTGTACTCATTTCAAAATTGTATTTCTAACACAGAATTCTAAATTCTATTCATATAGCCAACAACTACTCAGTATCTCTGCTTAAATATTTCAAAGGTATCTCAAGTTCAACTTAAAGACCCTTATATCTGGTCTCTTTGAAAATTTTCCCACTTCAGTGAACAGCACCAGAGTACATCTAGACTTCCAAGTCAGAAACCTGAGAGCTTTCTCCTGCTCCGCATTTAATCAATCACCAATATTCTATCAAAATTTTGCCTCTCACATAGCTCGATGACAACCTCATATCATGTGCCTGCTATCCTCTAATCCAAGTTACCATCTCTCCCTTGGACTATAGTAATGGTTTCTTCATTTGTCTGTGTTTACTCTGATCCCCTTCTAATCTTTTCTCTACAATGTAGCCACATTATCTTGGCAAACTGTTCACCCAGTTATGTCACTATCTAACGCACACCAATCCAGATTAAAACTCTAATGGCTTTCCTTTGCTCTATGATAAACACCAAAACCCTTAATGTGGCTTAAATGGCCTTGCTTCAACAGCCTCTCTTTCTCACCTCATCAAGCTCTACACCTCTCCGTAACTCTATCTCCATTCTACTGGCTTTCAGTTTTTTAATTGTGTCATGTTCTTTCCCACCACAATGAAGAACATTCGGATTCCTTTGCCTAAAACCTCATCCCTATCATTCTAATTAATACCTGCATGATTTTCAGACCGTAGCTTTACTTTTACCAGAAAAACCTTCCTTGATCATCTAGGTCAGTTCTTTCATTACATACATGTTCCAGTTCCCTTCCTCCATATCACTTATTTTAGTTTAAAATTCTATAATCATTTTTATGATTATTTGATCAATTTCTCTCTCACCCTAGACTGCAAGTCCTAAAACAACTTAGATTATCTGTTTTTAGTCATCAAGGTATACTAGCCCTAGCACCAAGAAAGCACCCAAAGATATCTGAGTTGATGGATGGATGCATACTCACTTACCACAGTTTCCTCTGTACTCCACTTCTGCATTTCTTATTGCTATTATAGTACCTACCTCTGACAGAATACATTCCATGAAGTCCATTATTTACTGTATCTAAACTCAGTATCCTTCCTAATTGCTCTATAGCAGTCAAAATTATCGTATTCTGGGCTCCTAAATTGCAAGTTTCTCTTCACTAATTTCTCTCACCTCCTTCTTGCCATTATGTTTTTTTCCATGTGTGCAAAATGCCAAAAATGTTGAAAATGCAGAAAAAAGCAAAGAATAAACTATCACCTAGCATTTTGTCATCCTAGAAATAGTCACAATTAACATTTTGGTACTTGTTATTCCAATCTTTATTAAACTGAACTTGTCTCCATCTCTGACAATGTTTTCTTTTGTATGTGTAACAATGTGCAACTGGATATATATTATTAAACACAATCTAGTATTCATAAACATTTTTCATGTCAATATTTTTCTAAAACATCCTTTACAATGGTTTTATGACATGTATTCTACATATACCATACAATGGATAGTGTCACCATTAGGTATGTAAACTTTTTCTAGTTTCTCAGGATGACAAACAATGATGGAACAAACACGTTTTTAGTGCTTCTTTGCACATATCTCAGATGATTTTATGCTAATCTCTAGAGAGGAGCTGCTGGATCAGGGAATATACATTTTAAGATTTCTGAGATATAGCCACAGGAGTGTAGGAGAATGACTACTCTCCTTTATCAATTTTAAATATTACTACACTTTTCAATCTAGTTGTTATAAATTGCATGTAATTATTAGTAAGCCATGTTTCATGTTTCTTTCTTTTTAAATATGCTATGAACTAGTAATTTATGTCCTCTCCCAATTTACTGGGATGTTATCTTTATCTTACATAAGTGTAAGCACTCCTTATAATTTGGCACTTTATCCTAATAGTAACAGATTCTTATGCAGATCACGAGACCATGCGGACCATTACGCTCTCGTAACTTTAATCTTCTCCTACTTTTGGCGTCTACCGCCAAATCTTCTGTCCCAAGGCTTCCAGGGATCCAGTACAATGCCCTCTTCGTATCCAGTAGTAGCAATTCAGGCCCGGTTCCCAGCTCCCTGCTATTACGGTGTGCTATTATGCAGTCATTCCTCTGACACGGCAATCTCTAACCTTCTGCCAGAAGGGAACCTCGGACCAGGAAGACCCTGTTTGGAGCCGAGGAAAATATTAAGAGTGACTTTGCTGCTCTAGGATGCTTCTCATAACATGAAACAGAGTAGAAGGAAGAATGCGAAGTGCAATGACAGACAGAGGCTGATCCATGATTACTGTTTTAATGTGTGTGAGCCATGACGAAAACTAACTATTAGGCGATACCACTAATATTGTGATTACGGGTGTTAGAGACTGAAATATAAGGAAAATTAAAAATTTGGCTTATCTAAGTGACAATATTAATTATGGTAATTTGTGTTAACTACCTGCTATTTGTGCTCAATTCTCACGTAACATAATGATAAGATGGAAATGTATAAGAATAATTATTCTAGGTTTATGTGCTCCTTCCACATTTGGCAGCCAAGCTCCTGGCCCGAGGTTCTCATCTCCCTTCACCTGCACTTCTGCACTAGCTTCCAACACGAGAACCGCTTCCATTTGCATCATTTCACTTCCCTGCTCAAGAACACACAAGGGCTCCACAATTCAATCATAGTTAAACAACTTGGGTTTTATAACTTTTCCTCCACTTTAACTAGCCATACCAATTCATCCAGCTTCTCAATTCATAATTCAACACGCAGCCACTGCGACACTTAGAAAACCATTCTTACTGACCTGACAGTCTGTGATCACTTTGTCCACACTCCTAGGAAAGTCCTTTCTCCTACTTTTTCATGATCAAAACCCTACTCATTCTCCTGGAATGCGTGCCTGGAGTGGGCCATGGGCTCCTTAGAGGGCTTGGTGACAAGGACTGGCACGAGGCAGACAACCCAGCCCTCCATAGAAGAGCTTATCCAAGCCCAAGTCGCCCTGCCGCCGCTTTCATTCTGTCTTTCTGAAGTTCCTTCGTTTACCAAGAACAGAAGAACAGACTTGGTGAAGCAACAACACACATTAAGAGCATATTACTTTGCACTTAAACCTTACAATTCATCTGGAGAACACAAATATACATCCATGTAACAACTGGAATCAGAAAACTTGATCTGGCAGAAAATAAGAAAATTTCTAATTCCAGATATGCTACCGCACTCATTTAATTTAGTTACAAGCCCTTTAACCCTCAGTTTATTTTGCTGCAAAATTTGTAAAATAAATGGGCTTAGGTCTATGATCCAGTCTACCTTTGAAATCCCATGAATTATGATGAACCAAGAGCAAACTTCTAAATAGAAAGCAAATGCAATAGAAGGCAATAAAGGCATAATCAGCGAAAGCTTCACCAAGGAATAAAGACTTAAGCTGAGCTTTAATGACAAAGAATTAATGGAAGGGAAGATAAAAACATTACAAGAAAGAACATAAAACTACACATCTTTACTGATGATCAACCATATCCCAAAGACTGCTGCTAAATACTAGGAATACAAATTAGATACTCTATGATCTCAAGAAACACAGGTACAGTGGCAACCTGCATCCAAAATGGAAGACGTCACAGGGAAAATGACACGGGGCTGGCAATTATATACCTCAGCATGCACGATAACAACAGCCTAATGCCTTTCTGTGCACAATTATACAACACACATTAGTACACTTATGTCCTAATAATAAATACATTATTTTGCATATTTTCTACCTTCCTACTAACCTTAAGCCACTATAACCTTAACATAAAAAGCTTCATTCAGCCAGGCTCAGTGGCTCAGCCTATAATCCCAGCGTTTTGGGAGGCCAAGTCAAGTGGACTGCCTGAGCCCGCAG
>NW_007233627.1:102267-223999 GCF_000164805.1 Carlito syrichta | reverse complement strand
TTTCTGTTGGTTTATTTCTTGGGCGGACTACTCCTATGATATGGCAAGGTCATTAGTAAGTCCAGATGTATAATCTTCCCTCAGAACAACTTTAGCACATAGAATATCTTTCTCAAAATTGTAATTGAATTTTGAAGTTTCACATTGATTAGCCTGGATTGGGCTATACTCCCATTGGCCACACGTAGGCCTGAACCAGGAAGTAGGCTCTGCCCTTGCAAACAGCTTGGACTACTAGTGAAAAAAGAGCAAATGCTCCAGAAAGTGTAAGGCCCTGTTTGCATGAGAAGAGGGCATTGTTTCTGGAAAGGCAAAGCAAGAACTACCCACTATGTAGACAATGCTGAAAGAAGGATGAAAAACTATGAAAAGAAACCTTGCCTACTTCACAGTGTGTCTTGGAAGCCTGTTTTGTGCAAAAAGCAAAGCTCAAAGACTGTTTTTCTAAAACTCTAACAGTAACAATTCTCTCGAATCCAGGGGAAGAAACAAATATGCTGAGTTTTTGTAGTCACCCATTTTAACCTTGACATGTATAGTAAGTACCATTCTCTAGTAGTATTGACTGGCATGTGTGAAAGACAGACTGCCTCTTTTTTTTTTTTTTTAACTAATTGCTACTTGCTATATTTTGTTACTCACTTAAAAAAATATAAGGAACAGGTTTCAATAAAAATATTGCTTTTCAAGGTATAAAGTATATTAGATACACTTTTTAATGTCAAAATCTGTATAGCTAAAGAAAAAAGCACTAAGAACTAAAAGCAGAACATTGATTAAAGAAAAGGATTTGGAAGAAGAGAGTGGGCATTTCTGAAGTTATGAATGCCTCTTCTATTCCATAGCTCTCACCATGAACAAACTTGTTTACTCAGGATTCGGAGTTGAGGTCACAGCCAGAATCCCTAAGTGATCACCTAAAATACACTATCACAGAAGCACCTCAAGTAAACTGCAACTATTCAGCTGCCAACAGAGGCACCGAGGTGAGAAGCTTGGAGACAAAATTGCTTCACAAAAGATTGTGTCTCTACCTATCAGAGCAAAGCTTGTTTGTAGGCTGGTGTAAAGAAGGTCTTGGTAAGGAGTAATATATGTTAGCCGCTGCATCACAAAACAGTTTCCTAGGAACCAAAAAACAGATCAGAGATTGAAGTAAGTTTCCTGCTGCAAATGCCAGTGTGACTGTTTAGTACTTGAGAAAATCTGAGAAACTAAAATTAGTCCTCAATATCTTTGCCATAAGAGGAAAAAGAAAAATAACAATGACACAAATGCTTCAACATTTTATACAAAGTATACCATGTAGAGTAGAGTTGTTGGTATCTTTAACTGTCTGAAAGCATCTCAGACTGAAACTTTTAGTTCCCACTCTCTTTTTTTTTTTTTTGAGTTGGAGTCTCACTCTGTCACCCAGACTGGACTGCAATGGCTGCTCCCGGCCACCGCAGCCTCAACCTGCTGGGCTCTGGCAATCCTTCTGCCTCAGTTTTCCAAGTAGCTGGAACTACAGGCGCGCGCTACCACGCCTGGCTAATTTTTGATTTATTGTAGAGATGAGGTCTTGCCAATTTGCCCTGGTGGGTCTCAAACCAGCGGGCTCAGGCAGTCCACTCACCTCGGCCTCCCAAAGTGCTGGGATTGCAGGCTGAGCCACCGAGCCTGGCCAAGTTCCTACTCTCTTTATGTTCTTGCTTTCCATTTTCTCCTACCCTTTCTATTTTATCTTATCCTCTTCCTGAACCCATCACAGTCCCTCTTCCCCATCATTGACTCACATAGAGTCAAAGGGTCTCTGTATGATTTGTATGCTTCAGATATCAACTTTGGAACTCAGTGACTTTAACTTTTTTTTTTTTCTGAGCACAGCACAGATATACTATGGATCTCTCATTGTTTTCTATCCAAAACACTTTCAAGAGGCACATGTGTTATTTTGCCCCGCAAAGATAACACTACCGAATTATGAGAGAAGAATTTCCATTTTAATTTAAACATTACATTCTACATTGCTTTTTTGTTTTGCAAATGTACTGCTAGGATCTTGAATGATGGAATTTTGTGATTGATATTCTCATGCGCTGGCATGATGACATACCTGTGGGAAAGGACCTTTGTATGTTTGATCCATTTTTTTTCTTCAAAACTCAAAATACAACTTTCAGATGCACAGAATTTTTTGTTTCAGCCACAAGAATGAATCTTTGGAAAATAGGTAATTTTAATGGTTGTCATGTTAATTTTTTTTTAAATTAAGGATTTAGGGTCATGGTTATCATCACCATGTTTTTGGCAGAAATGTTTTTTATTTTGTTTTGAATCATTGCCAATTCCCCAGTAGGATTTATTTGATCTAAAATCTGCAGGTTTAAATATTGCTTCTTGCTTTTTTTTTTTGATAGCTCTCTTTGTTTGCACCACTGGCTGCTTTGAGATAATAGTCAAACCTCATAGACATCACAAGACCCTGAGAGAATATATCTCCCTACTTTCTACAGACACATTTATTTTATATTTTTCTGCAGTGTAATGAGTTATAGGTCTGGATGATTCTGTAGATTCTCTCACAGAGACATCATTGGAATTTCCTCTGTCATTTTTGATAATTGACCTGATTTTACTTGATCCATGAAAATGTATGCCCATTTTCAAAGGGCTCTAAGATGGTAATGAAAAATAATTCACTTAGCAAATAATGTATTGTCCTACATCTTATACTGAAAATCTTAAGTTGAGCTGCATAATTTAACAATTCAGTTCAACAAATAGTTATGAACACCCACCATGATCCAGCTGCTGTAGACATTTTGGTACTGTAAAGATGAATAAGACATTGTCCTCAGGTATGGGGGCTGGTGGTGGTCAAACAGATGTTATTACTTCCTGATGTACTGCATTGTGCTTTAGAGTTTGTCATTTAATTTTACTCTAAAATGCGGTTTTTATAGGAAGAATTATGCCTCCGTTTCTATTCTTAATTTTAAGAACATCAGCAATTTCCTTTTATTTACATTGAGTTACCTAGAATTGGATTAATGATCGCATGATAAATTACTTAGCATGGTTGATGAGGAAAAAATCTATCTTATCTATGATAATTGTAGTAACAGCAGCAATGATGTTATATGTCAAACATACATTGAACACTTGTGTACTAGGTGTGATTCTAAATACATTTATGATTGACCTCACTTGATCCTCATTGTATCAAGGAAGACTTCATGTCTAGGTTCTCCTGGAGGCAAATGCCAAGACAGAGTTAAATGTGCACACATTTTGTTGTTGGGGAAATACCTGTAGGAGAAGATGGGAAGGAGCTGGGAGAGACTGGGAGGTCTGTCAGGTGGTGATGCAAGTTTAACCCAAGTGAAAGAGAGAGGGAGGGAAGGTTAGATGGAAGCATCCTATATTGTCTTCAGTCTGAGGAGGGTTATGAAAGATGGTCCTTGAGTCCAAGTTGGCCATTTAAGAAGGCTCATGTCCTCCAGATATGGGCCTACCTTAATACTCTTCCTGTGTTCTGTCATTGGCAGGGAGAAGCTGGTGCAATGTGGGCACTGGTGCAAAAGCTGCTATGAGTTTCAGAGGACAGCTCCAGGGCTCTTGGCCAATTGATCAATCATTCTCCCTGCAAGCAGAAGGCTATAGACGCATCCTCATAACCACCACACCTTATAATCACTTCATTTCACAAATGAGAAAACTAAGATTGACAGCTGCCCAAAGTTAACAGCTAGTAAGTGACAGAGCCAGGATTCCAATCCATGCAGTCTGGTGTTAGATTCTATGCTTTTAATCACAAGATCAACTGCAAGGTTATACTTTGATACAATGTTATAGTCTTTGATGCTGTTAAAACAAATATCTTTACAATGATTTGCATACTATATAAAGTCACCATATAAAGATTTAGAGCATTAATTCTTAAACTTTAACTTGCATAAAATCACCCTAGGTACTTATTGAAGATGCAGATAACCAGCTCCTCATATTTCAGATACTGGTTTCCTAAGTCTGGGGTGGGATTTCAGGATTTACATATTTCAGAACCCTTCCTAGTGATCCGTTGCAAATGATCCTTGAATCAGACCTTTACAAATGCTGCTCTAGAGAAAGAACCTGGGCTTGGATTAGAAAAAAGTGGTGTAAATTCTGATTGTGCCAATTTGCTTCAGTTTCTTTCTTTCTTTTTTTTTTGAGTTGGAGTCTCACTGTCACCCAGACTGGAGTACAGTGGCCACTCCCGGCCACTGCAGCCTCGACTTGCTGGGCTCCAGGGATCCTTCCACCTCAGCCTTCCAGTAGCTAGAACTACAGGCGTGCACTACCACACCCGGCTAATTTTTTGATTTATTGTAGAGATGAGGTCTCGTCAAGTTGCCCAGGTGGGTTTCGAACCAGCGGGGTCAGGCAATCCTCTCACTTCGGCCTCCCAAAGTGCTGGGATTACAGGCTGAGCCACCGAGCCCAGCTTGCTTAAATTTCTGAAACCTGTTCTACAGATCTGCAAATAGGGATGATAATAACAGCACTTGGTTTCATAGGGCTTACTGGGTGAGATCCAGTTGGACTGGATGTGAGAGCATTGCTTGGCACCTTGGGGAGCCCTGGGCAAATGCAGGCCGAGATGGTCTCTGTTGGCAGCAGCGCCTTCCCCAGTAGCATCTTTCTCTGATTGTGTCACCAGAGGGTTGTTGGGCCCTGACTATTTGTGAATGTGTCGTGTACTTCAGATTTGGGCATATTTGGTACTTGTCCTTGAATCTAGCTGAGGAAAAGAGGAATGTCATTTAAGCAGTCATTGAATCAAATAATTAATTTCTCTTCTATTTCTGTAGAAAGTCACATTAGGTCTTGAGCGAGCATCCTGGTTGTGTGGAAGCCTTGGAAATGGAACCCTCGGAAAGGGATTTCATTGGTGTACCTTTTTCTTTCTTCATAGCATGACTACTGGTATCTTTAAAAAATTAACAGTGAGTATAAATCAAGGTGCTGTGGAAGATGAAGAAAATGTTCATTTATGGCTCGTCCCTTCCTTCAACTTCCTATGGGATCCAGAATGTGCCTGAGCCCTGCAGCCCACTGCCTCTCACCCTGGGATATTTAATGTTCTGACTCCCCATGAGAGCAAATTGCAAGGATCAGCTCAAGTGTCTGTCTTCTAAGTATTTAAGAGGACTGCAGATTAAAACAGTGATATTCCTGTCATTAATATGTTTTACCTGTCTGTAGAGATTGCTTATCACGAGTCTCACATTACTCTTCTTTTGTCTGCCTGAGAGCCACCATCTGTTAGGAGAGAGTACCCAGTGAGAAGACACTGCCACACGCATGCCTTTCACTAATTCCACACCCGCGCTTCCTCCTCCACCCTATGTTCTTCAGCCAAGACTCTTAGCAAAGCAAAAAGCCACTTAGCCTCCCTGAGCTTCAGTTTCTTTATCTGCAACTTGAAGGTAATAATTCATGCCCTATCTAGTTTTTCTTTCTTTCTTTTCTAACAAGTAAAGGAGAGCTGAATACCCTATTTGTTTCAATGAGAATCAGATAAGATAGAGGGGACCCTTTCCTTAAGTCCTAATTGACTACTAGATTTTGATTACAAATTAAACTCTTTTAAACACTGATCCTAACTTCCAATAAGCAAAATATTGTAAATTAAACTTTCATTTCTGGAAACGCATTTTATATTAAAAAATTAAGAGAGCTATCAAAAGTAAATAAGATGAAAAGAAAATCCATCTGCAAACTTTTGGAAAACATTTATTGTGTATATAAAAACAATAAAAACCTCTACCATAAACATTTCCTTTAGGAGTTTTTCTGAATGAACTAAACTAGTTGATATATATTAAAGTCTATTTGTTAAGATTACTGTTATTTTTGTGTTGGAATCTTCCTTTTGAGGCTGAGCATGGTGGCTCAAGCCTGTAATCCCAACACTTTGGGAGGCCGAGGTGAGAAGATTGCATGAGCCTAGGGACTTGAGACCAGCCTGGGCAACTTGGTGAGACCTTGTCTCTACAATAATTAAAAAATTAGCTGAATATGGTGGTGTGTGCTTGTAGTTCCAGCTACTTGGAAGGCTGAGGCAGAAGGATTGCCGAGCCCAGCAGGTCAAGGCTGTGGTGGCTGTCAGCGTGCCACTACACTCCAGCCTGGGAGACAAAGTGAGACTCCTACTCAAAAAAAAAAAAAGAATCTTCCTTTTGCAATAATAGATATTCTTCAGTTCAGTCATCTTCAACATGCTTATGGTTGAGTTGTTGCACCTGAATGCCTTCCAATGACTGTAATTGCAAACGTCCAGTTTTCACAATGACGTCTTTTTCAAAGATCCTTTGTTCTTCTATATCAATAAGATCTTTCCTTCTGAGCATCTGTCAATAATGTGCCTTATAGACATATGTCAACATTTTTCTTTTGGCAATATACCATCATCAAGAAATTTGCTTGAAAAAAGTCCCAATTTTATTTTCACTTAATGACTATCAAAGAGGGTAGTTTTCACCTACAGTAATTTCAGCTAATGTCCCTGGAAATCATCACTGAAGCGTTTGAATCATTCCATGCAATTTTCCTTGAACTGTGACTTCATGACAAACAATTATCTTTCTATTCAGATAGACCCACAAACATTTTAAAGAGATTTTACTAACATATTTGTAATCATCTTGCTTCAAAAGTATTTTAATGTGGATTACAAAGATTTAACAATATAGGACATTAAAATAATTCGGAATAACAAGAGAAAGAGAAAGGGACCATAAGAACTGGGTTGGTCAATGGAGACTTTGCAGAAAAGTGCTGGGTTTAAAACAAGAAAGGACCAATATATGGGTTAACAAAGGGGAAGGGGAAGGGTGCTCTGAGTGGATGGAGCAGAGTGAGCAAGAACTTGGAAATAAGCATGCACTGCCTAAAACCCTGGCTCTTGGTTTGGCATTCCTACACGAACCTCAATCACTGACTGCCATCAAAATCTCCCCTTCATCTCCTGTCGCTCCTCTTAAGCACTCTAAATTCCTACCATGCTGATATCAGTTACCTCCATATCAGTACATCCTCTAACCTTTGTTTCAGGTTATTCTCTGTAATATTTTGTTTTACTCTGCCAGACTAAGTTTCTAATTCTTTTTTTCTGTATATCCTTAGAACTCAGCATATACCACTCTTGTGACATGCCACGTCTTGTTCTATTACTTGGTTAAAGATCTGTTGCCTGTAGCAGGCTGTGCACCTTTAAAGACAGACTAAATGTCTTCAGTATTATAACTTAAAGTATTATAAGGACTTGCTCACTAAATATTTTTATTGAATTACACGGAACACAGCATGTTTGACAATAATATCTACTATTTTAGAGAAGAAAGTTGTGTCTAGGTTTTAGGAGTTCCCATGAGGTACATTATACCAGTGACTAATAAAGTGAGACGAAATTCAGGGGGCCTGGAAACTTGAGTGGGAAAAAAAAACTTTATTTTCACTAACCATTATCTTACATTGATTTTAGTTATGACAGCGACCAAGCAGAGTAATATTAATACTAGCAGTATATCTGACTTTGACATCAATAGAAATGACAAATATATGTGCTTCATATCAGTTATTTCAGATTCTCAAAATATTGTTTAGGATCACTTGTTTAAAATTAGGGTAATCATTAGACAGTTGCTAGATCTTGATATTTAATGCATTAATGAAGAAGCTCAAATATTTCTATATAGATGTTTAAAATATTTAAATTATTTTTAATATAATTGAATCCTTTGTACTTTATGCATTTACAAACCTTATTATGAGAAAGGGTTCGTGAACTTGTCACCAGATTCCTGAAAGGATATTTGGCATAATGTGGTTAAGAGCACTTTATTACTGTAAGTGCAACAAGGCAGGGCCTGTGAGGATGTTGGCAGTGTTCCTGTAAACCCCGTTCAGGGATATGGTATTTTAGGACATGGTAAGACTGTCCTTGCTATGAAAATGGCTGGAGGACTGGGTAATCCTGGACACTACTGAGCAGAATCTGGTGTGAGGAAATCTTTCTTTTAGGGAAATGGTCTGGTTGTTTTGCATAAAATGGGGTGAGTGTAGTGCTCATTTAGGAATTTATTGTAACCCAGGTAAGTGATAAGGAGACTGGGTCAAAAGTGGCGGCCATTAGGATTTAAGATGAGCGTACGACCTGGTGAAATGGAAGAAGTAGTTAGATATGAGCCCCAGAAGTGCTGTTTTGGATGAGAAAAAAAAAGGATTTGATATGGATTATATTGTGTTTGTGCTAATGTCAAAATTCTGTGAGTTTAGAGACAAGTTTGGAGATTCAGTGTTAAGCTAGGAATTTGAAAACCCTCTGTACAGAGAGATGAGATGAAATCAAAAGAACAAAGTGTTTTATCCATGGAACGAACAGAAACACGAGAAGAGGCTGAGAGTATAGGGAGAAAAAAATCAGAATCAATAGAGAATTCTCATTTCTCACCTCTCAGGAGCAACCTGTGATCTTTGCCCAGCGTTTATCCTCGAAGGAGCTAGGATCCACAGAGAGAGCTAGGCTCCTGGGTTGCAATATATTTTAGAAGAAAGCTGGGCTGCTTAGGAAGAGCCAGTGTTCAGCAGTGACCAAAGACCTAAGTTGGCCTCAAACTGTGAAGCTCAAGGCATAACATTCCTTTGTCTTTTTGTACAGAGGCTTGGTGACACCGAAGGCCAAGTTCTATGGACACTGTTACTTAACTCATTAGAAACGTGGTTATTTCTCTTTACTAAACCTCATCTCCTCTAGCCCTCACAGCATCCAAATCTGATTCTTCTTTCCACTAAGGCCACTCTCTGATCACTCATGTTCCTTTTTTCTCTTCAATTGCATTCTCTTCTCTCTGAGGTTTTCCTCCTGGCTTTTTTGATGGTTTGTGGCTCTTTTCAGATTGTCAACTCATAAAGTCTTATCTTAATTCTTGCAACCTTTTAAAAACTTTTATTATGATATGAAAATCCTCAAACCCCTGCATTAGCTGATCCCCTAATTTGTTCCTCTTGTGAATGTTTAAGGAACCATATGGATGTCTGCTGTTTAACATTCCTCCAATCATTTAGTGGTCCATGTTCATTGTTCATATATATATATATATATAAAATATATATATTTTGGTCTTGGCTTTCCTAAAATTTTAAATCATTGTTTATAAATGCTTGCTCTTATAAAGATGCACTGGAGCTTTATTCTTATGTTATTACTGTGTCTGACCTCATCCATTGTTGAAATTATATTTTGAAGTATCTTATAATTTTCAGTGAAACTTGATTCATCTATAGAGACCTTCAAAATCATTCCTATTAAACAGGAAAGATGGTAACCTACTTAGTAGATTGCAACTGGAATTCCAAATCCCCTTAGATACATGCCAATTTCAATAATGAGCAAACTAACCACAAAAACATAGTTTAATAAAACGAAATATCCATTTTATTTCATTAGTCAATTTTTATGTAATTAAATAAGAAACATTTTGCATATAATGTTGAATGTTTTTCTAGAAAAATTATCTAGAAATTTAACTAGAATATAAACCCTGCATCTCCTTAAATTAAAACTGCAGTGTTTTTTTGAATGAATGCCAGTAAGTCATATCTTATTTTGTTGTTGCTGACACTAAAATTAAAATAATGATAGAATAACCCAAAACGGAATTCAGTGAATTTTTAAACAGCTATTGACTTGCTTTCAACTGATACTCATCACAGATATGCTGATAACTCTATAATTCAGTGCAGCTTGCTTTTAAACTAGATGTCTAAGGTGTATCTTTTCTAAGATGCATAGAGACATTTAATGGTGCTCAGTTTCCCAGATACCTAACTCATTAGGTATTTCATTTTTTCATATCAACTTAATTTTTTTATGGGACAGATTTTTCTCTACTTATTACATTATATTATCTGACTCACATTTTCCATATCCATCAACAATTTATAGAATTTCTCATAAATATTCTTGTTCCTGACCAGAGTCCCAAGGGTCATTATCTGTAGAAGAATCCTTTTACAAATACTTTCACTTCAAGATATGACTTGGAGAGAGGGAATGAAACCTTTCCTCGTTCCTTCCGTGTAGAGTCTTCATTCCAATATTCGTTTCAGATTGAACAAATGAATTTGGGTGATAAAATAGCTCAGTCTGAGCATGGGCTTTAGAGTGGGCTGAACTTTGCTCTAATCACTACCTTACGATGTACCATTTAACCTCTAATTTAACCTCTCCAGACTTCATTTGCTTTATCTATAACGTCCAATCTGTCCTTCAGCTACCATTTGTTGAGCATTTACTATATGGAAGGCACTATGTAAACCACTAGGGATAGGTGTGGTCTTTGACTTAGTGGAGCTAACATATAAATGGAGGATAATAACAGTATGTCATACACATTTTTGCAAATTAACTGGTATTAGTCAAGTAAAGTGCTAAGCAAACTGTCAGATGCATAGAAAGGACTCAATAGGTGGTAAGCAGTTTAGTAGTATTAGTAGTACATGAATGTCCTAACCAGCCACATTGGTTCACTTCAATGCCTAGCACACTGCCTGGCACAAGTAGGGCTCTTGTCTTAGGTAGGATTTTCTAAAAGCAAACTCCAAGATAAGAATTTTTGTGCAAGTGATTAATTATTCAAAAAAGAAGTTTTCCTCGGAGAAACTGGTAAATAATTGAGGAAAGCAGAACAAGAAAGCAAAAGAAACCTAGCAAGGGTGGGACTCAGACAAATTCCAGTGGAGGTAACCTGATTCTTCAGGAGACTCTGGAGCATAAAGTGCCCCTCAGAGCAATCCTAACTGGAAATAAGAGAGTTAGGTTTTCATACTTTGTACCTTTCAGTCATTGACCAAGCACCACCATGGGGGATGGTGGTGAGCAGAATAGTGGCCCCCAAAGATGTCTGTGTTCTAATCCCTGAAACCTGTGAATATTTTTCCTTACATGGCAAAGGGAACATTGCAGATGAAATTAGGGGTATGGACTTTTAGATAGGGAGAGTATCCTGGGTTACTCAAATGGACCCAATCTAGTCATATGAATTCTTAAAAGTGGATAATCATTCTTACTTGGGGTAAGATAAATTTATGGTGACAGAAGAAGGGTTATAGAGAAGTGACACTGCTGAGTTTGAAAATGGAGGAAGGAAGTCATGAGCCAACAAGGACTGCGGGAGGCCTTTAGAAGGTGGAAAAGGCAAGGAAGTTTAACTATTTAACCTCCAGAAGGGAATACAACCTGGCAATTCCCGGTGAGAACTGTGTTTGGCTTCTGACCTATAGAACTATAAAGTAATAAATTCACGTTGTTTTAAGCCACTAAGTTTGTGTTTGTTATGACAGCAAAAGAGAACTAATATGAGGATATAAACTCTCGAATACTTCAGGGTCTCTGCTCTGTGTTATTATGTGCTAAGCACTTCTCTGAAGAATAGTTGCAGGTACAGGAATTGGAGGAGGCAAAAGCACCCCAAAGTGGAAAGAGCCCAGAAGTGGTAAAAGGATGCCAGGAGATCTGGAAAGCCAGCAATAATATCTCCCACAGTCCAGTGCTCAGTAACATTTGTGAACTAAATGAATGCAATATGAATGAATAAACGAATGCATTTATGTGAAGTACTGGTGTAGAGATTATGTAAGAAATGGCTTCAAGACAGAGGTAGGCATGTTGGCAGTTCTTTATTCAAACAGAGTTTTTGACAATCAAAACTTCTTTCTGCATTCAGTTGCTTCCCCTTAGGTCCTCCAGGGGCTAGTGGGTTAGAAAAGCAAGAGTACGCTAGAGATATAAATAAAATAAGCAAACTTGAAAGCCACGTCTATGTTGTAGAAACCCTCCAGAAATTTCAACAATTCTTTGGAGAATTTCATTCATTCTAACTGCCTGCCTTGTGAACTGCTGTAACTAACTAGCCAGAGAATTTATCTTTCTCTGGAGCATTGGCTTGCTTGGCAGAAAAATAAAACGAAACTACTAGAAATGGAAAAGGAACAGCCTTTAAGAGCAAATGCTTTGAAAAGCCAAGGTCAAGAAATAGACTAAAAAATAGTTCCCATTTTTCAATTGTTATGTTTCCTCCCCACTTTCTCTTTCCTCATCTTTTGCACTTGGGCAAGAATCCTAAATGAATTGTCTTTCTTATGGTCAACCTAGAATAAAATCTACATGTGTGGATGATTGATTCCACTCCGTGTATTTAAGAGTCTGAGAGGCCAGGTGCAGTGGCTCACGTCTGTAATCCCAGCACTTTGGGAGGCTGGGCCCAGGAGTTCAAGACTAGCCTGGGCAACATAGTGAGACCTCATCTCTACTAACTAACTAACTAGCTAGCTAACTAACTAACTAACTATAAAGAAAGGAAGAAAGAAAGGAAAATTAAACTGGACATCATGGTAGCACATACCTGCCGTCCCAGTTACTTGGGAGGCTGAGACAGGAGGATGACTTGAGCCCAGAAGTTAAAGGTTTGTGAGTTGTGATTGTTCCACTGCATCCCAGCCTAGGTGACAGAGTGAGACTCTGACAAAAGAAAAAAAAAAAGAAGAAAAATTAAAAGAAAGAAACTGAGAAATACATCTGATTGGAGTACCAAAAATAATTCAAATAAGTTTGCTCATGTCTTGAACACCTGAACGTTGATTTCTGTAGCTTACATGGTTTTAGGTCATCTAAACACAGGAGGTGCTTTAAGTCTAATTAGAGTAGATGAGATTATAGGAACCAGCCTGGAGGATACTGTTAGAAGTATCAGATCAACATTTCCTTTGAATTTAGCGCCCCCTTTTACCACCTTTGAGCGACTTACTTTTCCTCTATAGAAAAATTTATTAATAGCTTTTTACTGCTACCTGAAGAGTAGAACTATACCACCTGGATGTGCACCTCTTAGATTTTAATGATACATCAGTAAAAATGTTTTTGGCTACAAGTAAGAAAAAATTTCACCCGAAATAGGCTTAACCAATAAGAGATTTATCAGCTCTAAGACTGGAGGCAGGGCAGCTTGAAGTTTGGTTTACCAATGCAGTTAAGGACCTAGGAACTTTCTATACTTTCTGTACTGTACCAGGCCAGAGATATCTCTCTTCGTGGCTCCAAGTTGGCTGTGGAGGTTCAAACATTACATCTAGATATATACTGCCTATGATGAAGAAGAACTTTACTTCAATGAGTCTCTTTTTAATATAGAGTAAAACCTTTTCAAGATTCCCCTACCTGACTCCAGCTTACTTGCCTTTGGATTACATAGACCAGGACTACATCACAAGCCATGTCCATGAAGCGAAGCAAGCTCAGGAATTGAGGGTTGGTGATGGCTATCAGGCATACAAGCCTAAGTATAGGTACCAACTGTTGCAAAGTGAGATGTTGTTGGTGAGTGCTTAGTAAAGCACCCGCAGGTACTACAGTCTCAAGATGTATTCTGGAACATCATTCTTTGGGAGGTGGTTTTCCATTGTGTTAGCGTGCTTAAGGGCTCATAGTTATGGCATTCCAATATCCAAATAAACATAGGCACATCTAGTAAGTCTTTCAACAAAGACAGAAGGCAATTGTTTTGTGTGCCAATGTTAAGTGTCTGGAACTTATTCACTCATTCACCTTCACCTCTCTGAAGTCCTCTCATTGTCACAACTACTCACTGTTACATATGAATCTCTCCCCAATTCCTGTCCAATCTGAGTCCTTTCTTTTGTCCTCCTGCTTTCAAAGTCAGTTTTTTATTATGTAGCTCAGTTTAGTCTCTCTCGACTTCTTTCAGTTTTCCATTTCACCCAATATCCTGATCACCACACTGAGGTCTCAGGAGTGGAAGAGGCTAACACAGAATTCTCTTAAGAGGACAGGAATAAAATAAAATGCTATGAATAAGTAAAATAGATCCGCATATTATTCTTTATGCTTGTCACTGAGTTGTTTGATGTTGCCTAGCATTCCTATACAATGGGTTCTAACAGTTGGACAAAAATCTCACCCTCTTTGAGTCCCTTTTCCAAAAAGGACCAAGAAGGGAAATAGGGCCACTTTGCTGTGCCTAATAGGGGTCCACCCCTGCTTTGCTGACAGCATTTCTCTATTGGAAAAACACCTTTTGACCTACATAAAAATAGCTTGCCAAAATTTCAGAGAAGGAAGAGGTACCAGTGATCTTAAGCATACTCTTTATTTTCTGTTTTTCTCACAGAGATTTTAATTCTTCCTGCCCGTGGTTGGTGGTGACCATGCAGATTTGCATTCCTGTTTGTTTTCAAGTTTTTGCTCTATTTTAACATACAATTATAAAGGAGCACACCATTTGGACTTCGGTTTTCTTTTACTGACTGCCTAACTGTACCAGGTTTGAAAGAAGAAATAATTACATCCACCTTTAGTTTGATCATTGTATATTTTTCTGTGTTGTCTGAAAGAAAGTATATAGACAGACACTTAAATGAAGAAATGAGTCAGCTAGTGCCCTGTACTTGGGGACAATATTGCTGATTATGCCTTTGAGAGCTGTTCTAATCAATGGAACTAGAAACCGGGTAAGAAATTCATGTCTCTTTACCTCAGGTATATTATTCTTTTTTTTATGTGGAGACTTCTTTACCCAGATCTTTCACTGCTTTAGGACAATTAAATCTGTCTATCTTTTTTTCTATGTATGTATGTATGAACGTATGTATGTATGTATGTATGTATCTATCTATCTAATCTATATACTTATCTGTTGAAAATGACTGTGTAATAGTTGTACATATTTTGGGGATACATCTGTTATATTTTAATATCTTTATACAATGTATAACAATAAGGGTAATTGGAATACCCATCACCACAAATATTTATCTTTTTTTGTGTGTTGAGAACATTACAATTCTACTCTTCTAGCTATTTAAAAATATACCATAGTTTTCCTAGAAAGCAGAATTTGTTGAGAAGACAGAAGAGTTCCCAGAGCAGGAGGGGACCCAAGGGCTTGCCCATAAATTATTTTTAACTATAATTTTCTTACTGTATTGTTGAATACTAGAATTTATTCCTTCTATCTAACTGTATTTTTTGTACCCCTTTACCCACTTTTCTCCATCATCTCCCTCCCCACTTCCCATTCCAGCCTCTGGTAGCTATGATTCTGCTCCATGAGAATTCTCTCTTACCCCCACAAGATCCACTTTTTAAGTCTCCACGTATGAGAACATACGATATATATCTTTCCATGCTTGGCTTATTTCACTCATCATAATGATCTCCTTTCATCCATATTGCTGCAAATGACAGAATTTCTTTCTTTTTTATGGCTGAGTAATATTCCATTGTGTATGTGTGTGTATACACACATATATATGCTTTTTTATGAATTCATCATTTAATGGACACTTAGGTTGATTCCATAGCTTGCCAATTGTGAACAGTGCTATGAACATGGGAGTGCAGCGATCTCTTTAATGTACTGATTTCCTTTCTTTTGGACAAATACCCAACAGTGGAATTGCTGGAACATATGGTAAATATCTCTCTATATATTTGCACATGCAATGGGGGTAGTTTTAGGTTTTTGAGGACCTTTTATACTGTTTTTCATAATGGTTTTATTACTTTATATTCCTGCTGACAGCGTATGAATGTGACCTTTTCTCTGCATCCCCTCCAACTTTTTTTTTTTTGATCTTTTTAATAAAAGCCATTCTAACTGGGATAAAATGACATTTCATTATGGTTTTGACTTGCATCTCTCTGATGATTAGTGATGCTGAGTATTTTTTCATATTCCTGTTGGTCATTTGCATGTCTTATTTTGAGAAATTCTGTAGGCTGTCTTTCCACTTTGTTGATTGTTTCCTTTATTGTGCAGAAACTTTTTAGCTTGATGTAATCTCATTTGTCTATTTTTGTTTTTGTTGCCTGTGTTTTTGAGGTCTTACCCAAAAAATCTCTGCCCAGACCAAAGTTCTGTATTTTTTCCCAATGTTTTCTTTTTAGCAGTTTTATAGTTTTAAGTTTTGCATTTAAGTTTTTAATTCATTTTGAGTTGGTTTTTGTAAATTGTGAAAAATGAGAATTCAGTTCCATTCTGCATATGGATATCCAATTTTCCCAGCACCATGTATTATATATACTTTCCTTTCCCCAGTGTATGTTCCTTGCACTTTTGTAAGAAATGAGTTGGCTGTGTGTGGATTTATTTCTGGATTCTATTTTTAATTCTACTGGTCAATGTGTCTGTTTTTATGCCATCACCATACTGTTTTGGTTACTATAGCTTTGTAGTATTATTTGAAAGCAGGCAGTATGATGTCTCCAGCTTTGTCCAGAATAGCTCAGAATTACTTTAACTATTTTGGGTCTTTTGTGGCCATATTTCGATCCTAAAATATAAATTAACTTTTTTTTTCTACTTCTGTGAAGAATGCCATTGGTATACTGATAAAGATTGTGTTGACTCTGAGGATCACTTTTTAATTCTTCTAATCCATAATCATGGTATATTTTTCTCTTCTTGTGTGACTTTCTTTGAAGGCCAAGGTTTTGTTCTTTGGAGCTAGGTATTGGTTTATTGGAAAGCACTGGACATGTGATGGGAAGGTGCATGGCTTTTATTTGCTTCCTGAAGAAGTGCAAAGAAGAAAAAGAGTCCCATTTCTTGCTATAGTAGTAAGAAGACTGCCTCGAGAAGAGGTCATGTCTCTTGAACTTCTCAGAGAATAGAAGACAGAAGGCACAGGAGATGTATGAATGAGGGAATATCGGGCAAACAGAGGAGAAGTTTTAGATTTTTATTTATCCAAGATTTTGCCTGCTTGAAAGTACATTTTCATGGGAGGAATTGGAAAGTTCTCTCTAAAATTGGAATGAAAACATTGGTTGTTTTTATTTTATTCTGAGTATAGGCAGAGGTGATAAAAAATAATAGCAAAATTTGGTATGCTAAGCATTTCACATAAATTATGTCATGTAATTCTTATATAAGCCTCTGTCATTGGCATCACTATTATTGTTTGAGTAAGAGCTTTAAGAATTATGTAACTTGATGAAAGTCACACAGTTGATACTAACCACTACATTATTTTGACTACCTAATATGCTGTTATGATTTATCAACATCTTTATGGAGAGTGGCATTGGAAAACCTGTTACCAAATATAAATATCCTTATTTAAACTAATGTATCATCTAGAACCAAAGTTTTCACATGGCATGGGGTTATCTGATTCACTATAATCCTCTACTGGAAAAAAGGAGGGTCCCATTTTGTTTTCAACCTCACAAATATTGACAAGTGGTAAGGTTTTTATTTGCTTTTTATACCCACATTCCTTGGTCTACCATGTATAACATGCATATGCTGAATATTAGAAACAGAGGGTTTCTAACAGAAACAAAGAGATAGAGTGTTTAAGGAAAAAAAGATTAAATAGGAAGAAAGGGTATTTACAACTAAGCATAATACAGAATTTGAATTTTATTTTTAACAACAAAAAGGGCATGACCTGTGTTGGTCTGTCTCATAAATAAAATAAGAAACCCATAATGCTGGTATTGCCAACACAAAATTAAGTTTCATTACACATGGTGAAATGAAGGGATTGTAGGCCAGAAAAACTTGTCAGTAATCATTCATGGCTAGCTATCTTAGAAATCAATGCGAATTGTTTTATGATTAATATCAATGCTCTGCTGCTAAACAAGTTGAGCTTAGTGTCTGTATTTGATTCTAATGGAACCGCTTTGCTGCAACCAGATTATGAACTTAGCACATGCTTGTATTATTACCAGAATAGTTTTCTGCCTCTCAAGTGAAAGAGCATTGAATCAAAAAAGATGTACACATTTAGGAGAGTGTATGGGAAGTAAACTGCTTGGATTCCTGATCTAGCCAGTTACTTACTCCTTTGCAAAAACAGGTCTGTATATTTTGTATCTGCCATCACAAAACATCTCTGCTTCACAGTCACCCTGCAAATTCTCATTTTTATTTCATTGCTCAAATTCTTGCAACCTGTCCTGAATGTTGCTCCAATTTTGAACACTCACTTTTTAGAACTTACCAGTTGTACTGTTTAATAGGGCATAAATTGCTCTCTACTGTTTCACTGAGATAAAGTAGCAGGAAACATCATCCTGTAACCCACAGGACATTTTGCAAGGTAATTTATTATGTGTATGTAATATACAAGTTATAACTGACTTTATAATCCAATTGTGCAATGAATACTTGTTGAACATCCAACCCATCACAGAAATCATGATAGTTACAGGGGGTGGGAGATAAAGAATGCTGGTAGTGAAGACATGCCACTCTGGTGAACGGTACACCCTTATATATAAGCTCATATAGTGCGGCTGAGTGAAACAGAAGAACATGCCCAAAGGATTTCACATTATTAAACATACTGCCTTGAACACTAAGCAGAAGTTTGCTAGGATAAGAAAGACGTGCCCAACTGGAGGACCTTGAGGGTATAGAATAGGGATAAACCATGCTCAGGAAGTGGTGGGGGGACTTGGAGGGTGGGAAGAGACAAGCAAGGAAGACAGAGTCAGAAAACTTATAAAGACCTTGAATGCAAGCTATAATAGGAAGTGGGAATTTTTCAGAAGGCAGTGGGAATGATTTTAGGCTGAGAATCCACATGGAGATTGAACTGAAAGGGGGAAAGACTAGAGGAAGAAAGAACAATTATTGGTAAGAAGAGAGATGATGCATTCTTAAGCAAGACAAGTTTGTACGTCCTGACTCCTCAGCAAAACTTTAAGCTCCTTGTGGGATATTAAGCACAATTTATATTTTGTTTGTATCTTTCTTTGTTTCTAGCATAATTCTATGTCTATAGTGGGAATTTGGAAAATTTTGCTTTAAGAGTGGATTAGGAATCCATCTCTACTTAAAAAATCTGCTTGCACAATGTGGTCTTGACACAATGAACAGGATACCTTTGGTAAAGTTCTATTATTATTAGCAACATGGAAATTACCACTTTGCGACTCATCCCATGAGCATAAAAGTATGTTGATGCTTCCCTTAGCCACTGAGTGCTCAGCAGTTTGCCTATCCTGTCCTTCTGGATATTCAGCAGCCTAGCTTTTGAAGTTGTAGATACTTTTATGATTCATGAATGTGCAAACAAGAAAGCTTAAGCTCACTATTTTATTTCATTTTCATTTCATTTTCTTCTTGTTTCTAATAATAACGATAGGTTTCATTTATTAGATACTTACTCTCAGTCACTCTTGTAAATACTCCGAGGATATTTTCTCATTTAATTTTTACATGAACACTATGAAGTAAATTTTATTACTATCCCCTTTTAAAAATGAGAAGATTGGGGCACAATTTAACTTGCCCAAGAGCCAATAGCTAAAGGCAGTAGAACCTCAGACCCCAATTTTCTGAACGCCAAAGCGCATTCATAAGCCTTCATTATAAAACAGTAAAGATGTAGGCCAGTTTAGCACAGCACAGCGGTCTAGTGCCTTGCATCTTAATAGCATCACTGTGGTGACTTTATGGATTTCGAGGTAATCAGGGAGAAGAAAACATTTTGAAGGAAGAAAATGAGTAAAAGAGAGAAAGATAGAGAAATGAGTCTCATACAAGAATGTATACTATCACAGTAAGTTCATAATACATACTTTTGAATGAAATGGAAGATAAAAAAGAAAAACAAATGAGGATTTAATGACAGGAGTGGAAGATGGTCCTCAATTATGACTTTGGGCTCTATCCTTGGTGTAGAAGAACCATGCACTTTGTTGTGACTTTTTGTGGGCTGCTGTTTCACTTATCTCACGCTATTTCTAGACCTGTTAACAAATTCATAAATCTTCACCCATTGGTTTTTCTTTCTGGTGAAAATCAGCCCAAATGACTTTTAGCTTCCAGAATACTTATTACCGTATTTCAAATACAGTACAAAGAAACAATAACTTAACTATAAAACAGCCTGTTTTTCTGATTCTAGCTCTAAGATTCACATATTCAATAAAAGCAATTGCTCAGATGTGTAAAATGTTTTCAAATAATATGAGAGATTATGCCACAGTTGTATATGATGAAGACTTTTTAAATAATTTGATACAGACAGAATAATTAAAAAGCCCACTCTGTCTGTTCTTTCTCCGGTTTTTTCTTTTTTTTTGAGTTGGCTGTAACCAGTGTAAAAGAAATGCAGCCGATTGAAAGAATAGCAGGATATTGTAGAATATGGAATTCATTTCTATATTGTACAGGAGAAATCTAATTACTTCTATCGATCATTTATTCAGTCTCTCCTCTATTTTACTTCGTATTTTGTTATATAATTGGCATCATTAGAGCATTAGTGCCTCCTTTCAGAAGCCATGTGGTTTACTGGTCATTAGCAATCTTGATAGACATGTCAAGGACAGCAGACCTCAGAATGCAAGCAAACCTTCTCTGCACAGTAGGGTGGCTGACTCTCACTAGGAACCCATTTTTTTCTGCAAATGTCATTGAAATTATAATACTTAGATGCAAGCTGTCTAAGCTTTAACTGTTAGTTACCTAAGACTTGTAAGTGATTCTTTCTCTAGAGTAATAGTGAAGATGAATAGTTTTATAGGCCTGTGTGCTCACCACTGTGGTTTGTTAAAAAATTAGGAATAGCACTTTTAAGTTTCAATAGGACCTCCAGGTGGGGCAGGATTATCCAGAGATGGAAATAGAACTCCTGGCCTTTGTGTAGAAAGAGTAATGGAAATGGTCAAAAGTTTAGCCTCTTGTCAAGATTTTCAGTTGCGATAGAGTTTTTTTTTGTTTGTTTTTTTATTTATTTTTTTAGTCAGAGTCTTACTCTGTTGCCCAGTCTGGAGTGCAGTGGTACAATCAGGGCCACCACAGTCTCAACCTGCTGGGCTCAGGCAATCCTTCCACCCCAGCCTCCTGAGTAACTGAAACCACGAATGGGTGCTGCCACACCCAACTAATTTTTGATTTATTGTAGAGATGAGGTCTTGTCAAGTTCCCCAGGCTAGTCTCAAATCACTGGGGCTCAAGCAGTCCTCTCGCCTCTGCCTCCCAAAGTGCTGGGATTACAGGCATGAGGCACCATGCTGGCCGGTGATAGATCTTTTAATAGTCCTTATCTCACAGTGATGTGCACCTGTTTGGTTGTCATCAGAAATATCAGTTGAAATATGTTAACTCTTCATTATTAACTATTTATTTTACTGACCACTATAATGAGCCAATACACATGGTGATGGAAGGACTAGGTTGGCCAGAGAATAAGGAGCTTCAGGTTGGGGCTTAGACTTTCCAGAAAGTGGCTCTGTGATGCTGGGAACGCCATTTCCCTTCCCATACCTTTACCTTCTGTTTCATGAGTTGGATTTGGGAGTTTAAACTTAATTTCCATTAGAAACCTGGACATAAGAGTTTAAGACGAAGGTAAGAATTAGTTCTGGTGGTAATTAGAGAGGATATGTCAACCTGGCTTAAAGTTATTATGACCTTAAGCACACGAAAACATCCTGTCACAGAAAATGCATCTATGGTACCTTTTGGTCAGAGCTGAAAGTTTACCATTCCAGTCTATATCTGAACTCCTCCCTCTGTGGGGGTCTAAATTTTCTGGCCCTACAAAAGTACTTAAATAAAAAGAGGAATGAAAGACCTAAATGGAATGCTGTAGAGTAAAGAAAAAAAAGGAACAAAGCAAATCATATGAGGATAAAAGTTTACTTAGTTTAGACGGAACAAAAAAAGACCAGGGTGTCCTGGCTAAATATAAGTTGAATGTGATTAGCTAGTGTGGGTCGTATTGTTGTGGGGAAAGGAAGAGGGCAACATAAGCCTGGATGCAGCAGGGGGGCATGTTAAGTGGCACCAGCAAGTCGTCTTTCCACTATGCTAGCTTGGTCTGACCTCACTGGAGGGGAGCCCAGAGGTGGTCAGCGGCCCTTGAAAGGGATAGGAAAAATCTGGGAGGCATGTAGAGCTTTCAGGAATGGAAAATTGTTTATTTTAAGGAAAGGCTAAAGGAGTTTGAATGGATCAGCCAGAAGCAGAGAAGGGAAGAGTTTGGCGTGATTACTCTTTTAAGACAGGGTGTAGTTTTATGTTGAGAATATACAGACTTTTCCTCTTTGTCTGGGAGTAAAGACATCATCTGGAAGAACTGAGCCTAAATGAAATCAATGGAGACATGGTTGGGCATTAGGAAGGATGATACCTTGCACAGTAGTGCAGTCAAATGCCAGAAGGATCGACTGAGAGATGTTGAGATGCTTTGGTCCAAGGGGATTATCGAGCAAAGGCATGTGATTGCTCTGTTTGTCCTGAAGACAGAGAGGCAAGTCTGTTATTGTCTTGATTGTTGTCATCGTCATCATTCTCCCCATCACCACTACCTTTGGGTTGTCTCCTATAGCTGTAACAGGCAAATCTGACATTACACTCGGGCCACAGGTCCTTTTGAGGTACTGGAAACAGAAACCTCAGAGCAACCGAGAATGTCAATATCTTTGCTTCTGAGCTCTGCTTTACAGGGCTAGTAGGCCTCATTTTTAAAAAATCTCCTGCCCATTCTGTCTGATTCACTTGGCACTAAGAGTGGCTTAGAGCAGGAGATCAAACAGATGGACCATCTTTTAACTCCAGTCCTAAGTTCCCAGGAGAGAAAGATTCTGTGATGTCTTCCTTGAGGCAAGTGTTCCTCTCAATCCACTAAACTATGCCTTGGGATAGGGTGGGAGTTGCTTGGTTCAGTATTGGTAGGGGGGTCTACCAGAAAAAGTGGTGTTATGGGCTGAATGTTGTTCCTTCAAACTCAGTGCCTCAGAATGTGACTGTATTTGGAGACAGTGCTAGTAAAGAAGTGACTTAAGTTAAAATAAAACTATGAGAGTGGGCTCTAACTCAATCTGAATGGTGTATAAGAAGAGGAAATTTGGACACACAAAGAGGAAACAGGGATGTATGTGTACCAAAGAAAGATGATGTGAGGACAAAACAAGAAGGAGATCATCTATAAGGCAAGGAGAGAGACCTCAGAAGAAACTAACTCTGCCAACATGTTGATCTTGGATTTCTAGCCTCCAGATGTTGAGAAAATAAACTTATTGAAGCAATCCAGTCTGTGCACTTTTTTATGGCTACCCTAAAAACTAATGCAGATAGCTAGTGTAGATCTTGGAGCAATTGGGTTTATTGTAAGCTGAGAAGATACCCCAAGAAGTCTGTTATTATCATTATATGCTGCAAAATTATATATATATATGTTGCAAAAATGTATACACATTTTAAATATGACATTTGCAAATACGTATACGTTTTTTGGCGTGTGTGTGTGTGTGTGTGTGTGTGTGTGTGTGTGTGTGTATAACAGTAGGTGGGGGATTCTACAGAGACTTGTGTAGCTATAGTTCATCAGTGCTAGCAGTTTATGCATGGATTCACATACCGCACATTTCTTGGGTTAGAACAAAGAATGTAACAGCTCAGCCTTTCCCCTAAGCATTCTAAATATTCTTCAGTGTGTACTTGGTTGGGGCAGAAGCTTTAGGAAAGTGGGAAGTCATAGCAGTTTGCCTTTTGCAATCCTGGTTGTGGTGCCAGAAGAGCCTACCTGAACTGTCTTCACCATCCCTGCCTGCCCCAGCAGCCCAGTCACCGCGAGTCTTGTCTTTCTCTGCTTCCCCACCTATACCACTGGTGGAGCTGTTTTCAGGGTGGAGAAAGTCCACACACCCCCCCACTTTTATGCCAGTGATTGCTACTAGAACTGGCTTTACTGTGTAGTGAGCATTACAATGGCTTTGGTGGATGTAAACCTGTAAGGAGGGTAGGTGATTTTTCCTTTGGCCTGACTCAACATCACTTCCTCAATTCTCTGCTTGAGTTGGACTCTGAGGACCTGCCTTGGGTTTACTTATTGGTACAGGGACAACTGTTAGCATTAATAAATCTCACCTGCTAACTCCACTGCCCCTCAGGATCTTGTTCATTGCTAACAAACATTTCTAAAGACCTGAAAACAAAATTGGATACTCCAGCTGTTATTTAGGGAGGTCAGAATGTCTCTGTACTGGGAACTTCCTTGCTGTGTTGTGGGCAAACCCATTCGATGACATAATTATTCTTAACATGTACCAAACTGGAAAAAACCTCTCCCCTCTTATCTCATCTGGATGGGAAATATCTTTATCCTGAAATGGTTGATGGCTTCCTATTCCTTACAGAATAAAGCTCTAGTTCCTAAGTTGGTTACTGAAAGGCCTCTAATATGGCACCAGCCCACCCCTCTGGTCTTATCCATAAGCACATGCCACCTTCCCGGGTCTGCTTGCTGCTTCTCATGCCTTTGCTTGTCCAAGGTGCCCGTTCATCTTGTTGCCATCTCATGTATTCTATCCATCTTTGAACCCCAGGTTAAGTGCACTCTCCTTGATAGAAACCTGCTCAGTCTCCCAAACTGGAACAATCTCTTCTTTTTCAGCTACCATCATACAGTCTTTATAACTCCATTAGAGCACTGGCCTTGTTCACAGCTGTGTTATTATCATCACAAGTGTTTACTTTGGCATCCTCCACTAAACTTCCGGAGAACTGAGACAGCATCTTGTCTTCTTTTATGTCTTCTCAGCATCCATCTAGAACTTTTAGAATAGTTATCATTTACTGAGCATTTACAATGTGCTAAGCAGTGTGCTAAGTGCTCAACATATACTATTTCATTTAGTCAGTATTTATCAAATGAGGCAACTAG
This sequence comes from Carlito syrichta, assembly GCF_000164805.1. NCBI lineage: Eukaryota > Metazoa > Chordata > Mammalia > Primates > Tarsiidae > Carlito > Carlito syrichta. The sequence continues at coordinate 199,258 of NW_007233627.1, read as the reverse complement.
GACTTAGAGGTTGAATAATTTCTCCAAGAAATTATTTCACAGTTTGCAAATAATACAAGGCAGAATTTACACCCATTTTTCTCTAATTTCAAAGTCCATGCTTCTCCCCACTAGTCTAGAACGATGCTGCCTCTGGGTACTCACCATATGTATGGTGAGGTGATTTGTGTTAAGTAGCCTTTCCATTTTAAGAACTTATTTTTGTTAGGGTGAGCTCATGGATTGCTGTTCCTGCTGCTGCCACTGCTACTATTAACCTCTTTCTGAAATTCCTAGCCAAGAAGGTTGCCTAAAAGAGGTTCAGGGAGATTAAGAGTCCCAGGGTTTCATTAAGGATGGAAGTACGTTGCTGATCTTGGCCCAGCCATGCGGTAGCTGAGCAAAGGTGATGTGTTGGATGCATTTGCCATGCTAAGGAAAGAACAGCCGAATGTTAACCAGCACATTAATCATGCTGACAGATGGTCTGCCTGGCTCGGGCCCTTAAACAGGCTCTTTCTATCTCACAAATTTGCTGCTGTGTAACTGTTAGTTTGAAGGAAATAATACAAGATATTGGCTTGAATGAGAACCAGAAAAGCTTTATTAATAGCTAGAAGAAAAGGTGAGGCTCTCTGAGATTTTAATTGCCTTTATTTTCCTTTCCCAGGACACTGACCCTTTTCTTTCTGTCATAGAAGCCCACCCCCGTCCGCACATTTAAAATATATGCTCACATTCTGGTCCCACACTCGGGATGGTTACAGCTTCACACATAGCACTGAAAATGGCTACCGCCAACCAGTCAGGTAAGCGCTCATTCTGAGGTAATTTGCTGTCCCTTGACTTTATTTTTGTTGGCTCAGTGGGCAGATTCTAATTTGAATCCGGCAAAATTTATCCCGCCTGAGGCTGGTGGGTAGGTGCTGATTTTTGTGACTCGGCTGCTTGAATTGCTAGGACATCCAAAGATTACAGGCTGACATTATCTAAACAGGAAGCTAAAGTTCCATTTGATGGGAATCTAGAGGCTTGGTGAATCATATCCTGCACTGGCCTGATTGACAGTTCCCTGACTTATCATTTGCAGAGATACATATTGATATGTTGCTATTGATTATCTATCAACTGTCTTTCCCTCCATTCATCTATCTTTCTACCATGCTGAGTCCCACTAAACTCAATGGGCAAACGTAGTCAGACTTAAAGATTGATTAACCTGCATCCATCCTCAAATCCTGAGGTGGGGTAGTATGGGAGAAAGAAACTTTAGATAAAGGAAAAAAAAAAAGCAAAAGCAAAAGAGGACAAAGTATGACAGCTTCTCTCTTCCCTATTTGTTTTTTTAGTAGGGAAGAGAATTGCATTGAATACCTACTCAGTGTTGAGCAGTTTTCATGTGGGGTCTCACTGAATCCTCACTAGAGGCCTTTGAGAAGTTTGCATAGACCCTGCTCCCAGAAGAGAAGACTAAGAGCCAGAGTGAGCAATGCAGCCAAAGCCACACAGATTGTAAATGGGGAGTTGGGATCCAACACAAGCCCATCTGATCTTATGCTCTACTCTATCTGCCACAATGAGCTGTCACATTTCTCAACACATTTCACACTGCTTTTTCTCTGAAACAAACCAATTAGCAGTGAGAGAAGGTGAAATGTTAGAAACAATCAATACTTTCTTCTCTGTTGCTGTGTTTAATGGACAGTTTTATGCCAAACTGCCCAAAGCGCTTAATGCACTCTTAGAATACCCACATTTGAAACTCTTGATCAATATGCCCTACAACTCCAGGAGGGAAGATATCTACTTGAGGGTCACATCCTCTGGACCGAAGACCCAGGGCATTCATATCTCCTCTGTGTTTTCTTTGTTTTCTGACAGAGAAGATAATAGTGGTTCAAGGTCAAGTCAATTGCTTGTAAAACCCGGGAGGTGCAATGTGAGTTGACACATTCTTGGCGTGTTTTGAATGAAGTCTTCATTGGTTGTTAATATTTGAGTCTTCCAAGCTTTGCAGGATTGGGAAATGGGCCAGGACAATTTGTAATCCTAACGAGAAAGTCCTGAGACCAGACAAACTTCTGTTACTGTTTTGGGCCAAAATATTAGTGCTCAATCTCCTGGAGGTCTGGGTACAGACGGCAAAATTGACCTCAGAGGCATAACCTAAGAGGCTGTGCATCTGCTTAGCCAATCCAAAAACTGTAGCTTGTTAAATCACTCACATGCTGGCCCTAAGTTCAAGAGATTCTCAAGAAAATCCTATGAGAGATGGACCATTTTGTGGTATGATTGGTGGGAGATGCAGAGACAGTTATTTGAAGGAATGTATTTCCTTGAATCTTACTGAGAAACATGGAAGCATAAGAAGGGTGGGAGGAAAGAGGAGGACAGGAAAATTTGTATACAGTACAGTTTATTTTTAGTTCTGCATGGTGTCATTGTGTAAATTTAAAACACACTTTGTGAAATCATTTTTGGTCTTTCATGAATTTTTTTCTTCCTTTCCAAGTATGTTTTGTTTTAAGCCAGCAAATACACAAGTTTTATTAAAAAAACACTTGCCCTAATGACTAAAACTAGTGACCTTTTCTCTACTCTCTACTTGCGTGAGATCAACACTTTTAGCTCTCACAGATGAGTGAGAATGTGCAAATTTCATCTTTCTGTGCCTGACTTATTTCACTTAACATAATGACCTTCAGTTCCATCCATGTTCCTGCAAATGACACGATTTTATTCTTTTTATTGCTGAATAGTATTCAATTGTGTATATGTCTCACATTTTCTTTATCTGTTCATCTATTGGTGAACACAGGTTGATTCTATATCTTGGCTGTTGTGAATAGAGCTGCAATAAACATGTGAGTGCATATATCTCTTTGAGATACTGATTTATTTTCCTTTGCATAAAGGCCCCATTGGTGGAATTGCTGGATCTTTTGGTAATTCTATTTTATAGTTTTCTGAGAAATCTCCATACTGTTTTTCATAGTGACTCTACTAATCTACATTCCCACCAACAGTGTGTAAGAGTTTGCTACACATTCTTTGTTTGCAACAAAATATCACATGTACCCATGAATATATAAAATATTATGTATTAATAGAAATAAAAATGTGGATATTAAAATCTGATTCATGATTGACCTCTCCAATATGCAGAGCACTTCCATAAATTTAAAGCCCATTGAGTTGTCTCTATTTTTTCTGCTTCCCACTTTATGTGGCTGTGAGGGGTTAAAATGGTTGGTGAGAATTAAAAATTTCTCAAGCTGACATACACTGAAAGATGTCAGAGTCCTATTTCCTTCTTCCCATCTTTGTTTCTCTTTCTTCATAATGCTCATTCCCATCAGGCAGCTCTGGGAAAGTATTTTGTCCTCTGCTGTAGTCTTGATTTTTTTTTTTAGATTAGTGTAGGGTGCATTGTGATTGATTTCTCAGCATGCATTGAAGGTTGACTTTTCCCACTCAAGCCAATCATGATAATTTCACCTCCTTTCCATATATTGGTTTAGGTGTGGACAGGCTAGACCAATCTAGTCTTCTGAGATTTACCTGAAGCTCTTGAGGTACCAGTCTCTCTGAGGTTGAGTTTCCCCACTTAACAAAGTGGAGTTAATAGTAGTATATAACTCATTGATTGTTGTAAAGATTATGTGAATTACTACTTAGCAAACATCTGGCATGTGGTAAGGGCTCTGTGTATATATAATTAGAGATGTACAAGGGGTGGGACCCAAAACATGAAATTATTTTTTGGAGGTTGGACCCCTTGTAGTATAGGCATCCCTTGCTAGGTAAGTGTTCAAGGAACCCACTGGCATTAGTGTACCAGCTAGTATTGTTGGGAGAGGTTGCATTCAGCTTCAGTGAATTTTTCTTTGGTGATTCTTTCAACATATTTGCCCAATTTATGATGGGTGATTTATGAGCACACCAGCCCACACTGCGCTGAGGGTTAAGCAGTTTTTGACTAAAACCAGCAAGACCCCCACACTCCACCCTCCCTATTTGCCTCATCCCACCCCACAAGATGTTTTGTTTGTTTGTTTCCTCAGATGAAAAAGTTCTCAAAGGGAAATGCTTTGCTGATGAGGAAGAGGTGAAACAAAAAATGGCAGAAGCACTAAAAGGCATCAAATTCGACAAGCTCAAAACAGTTTTCAGCAGTGGAAAAGCATCTTGATAGTTGTATTGCATGAAATAGAGAGTACTTTGAAGGTGACTGAAGTTTAAACATGCAAGAATAAATACACAATTTTAAATAAATAAATTCCAGATTTTTTTTAACCTCCTCTTGTGCAAAGAAATTCAGATATAGATAGATATTCTTCATGCTATTACTTATAATTGGAGTCTAATTAGAATATGAGAATGGTTAATAATGAAGGTTCTATACCAATCAGAATACTCTGAAGTCATTAAAAATTATGTGGTAGAATTTTTTTAGTTAAATGTAAAGCAATTTATGATGTATTATATCATAATAAAATAGATGTTCTCCAAAGATAACAACAACAATAACTATAAATATAGGTATATGGAGTCAGATAGGATATCTACCAACCAAAGTAGCAGAAAGATGCTTTGTGAGATTACAGACTTTTAAAAACTATACAAGTAATACACAGTTAATTATATTTTTAATTCAGAAAAAATACAGACATTACAGAAGAAAATAAAAATTATCTCTAATCTTGCTAACAACAAAATAATGAAAATCCTGGAGAAATAACTTTCAAATTTTAAAAGGTAATTTCTATTTATTTTGTCTGTGAATAAGCATTTAATTTTTTTCTTCATGAGTGTTGTTGCAGTCATTTGCTCGAGATTTTCTCTGAGACTCTTATTCAGCTGTATTCAGCAAATATTTATAAAGAACCCCCTAGGTGTCAGGAGCTTTGCTATATGGCTCAAAAAGATATATGCAGTCTGCTCTCTCGGAGTTTAGACTGCTTACATTATCTAAAATCAAAGAAATGGGAAACACATTTGATTTGGGTGTCTCTCCTGATAAGGTTGAGAACAGGGGATTCTAACTCCACACATCACTCTGTCATGTAGACCATGGGTAAGACCCATCAGTAATGTCCTCCGCCCTTCATCCTTGGCATCCCATCCATCTTCTGACTAAACATGTGCAATGGGAGTAAAATAAAAGCGACTACCAAGGCAGCTTCATTAAGCCTCTTACCTCCCCTTCCAATCAGATTGCAGTCCCTAAGCCCCTCCCATAGAGAAATTCTGGAGCTGCTGACTTGTGGAAGAAAGCCAAATCTATTTTAAATCAACTAAAAACAAATCAAGAATTTAACTTAAGTAGTAAAGTAGATAATTCAAGCATTTACATTCAGTTTTCTCACTGCATTGACGTGGCCTCAACATTGAATGCCACTTGCAGTCTAATTTTTAGAATGAGCACACAGAGGAAGAGAAGACAGCGAGAAAATTCTTTCTTGATTTTGCTGTTTTTCAAATGAGAAGGTGTCTACCATAAATGACAATGTAACATGATGTATTGTTGGCAAAGTGCTGGTGAAAAGGAGTATGAGGAATTCTTTTTACCCATTTCCCCAGCACTTCTCATGGTATTTGGAATGGTGTTGAAGCTAACTGTGAAAACACAGTAAGAACACTCTGGAAGGGAAAGTGACAAGGCAAAAGAAACTCATTTTGATTCTTAAGAAGAACTGTCACGTATGTGTTTCTTTAGCTGTCTTCAAAGCAAGTTTTTAATAACTCTACTTCCACTAAGTGCCTTCAGTTGAAATATGTAGGCAGGAAAGGGAGAGTAGTAGTGAGAGTAGAAAGCTGGGTAAGTGGAAGAGGAGCGAAGGAAAAGTTAGTAAAAGCGTGACAGCATCATTAGGGTCAATATTCAGGGCATTTTAGAATACAAAGAAAAGTTGGCAAAGCATGATTTTGAATTGGTGGTGGGATGAGTGGGAATATTTGGGGGTTTTATTTTATGTGGCTGTGATATGAGAAGAGAGATCAGCATAGAGCAAAAACCAAAAATGTCAAATCCGCTGAAATAATGGGTCAGATTCATATAGCATCCTTCTGCTGCTAGACATAATCAACCGTTCATAGAAATCTCAACATTTCTGACAAATCTTCTACCAAACACAGTATATCTGCAGTATCTTAAGCTACAGACAAGCAGTTTTACTGTGAAAAGTCTTGGGGGTCCCCATTTCATGAATAAGCCTTAGACTGTCACCTGCGGTCAGACATGAAAATACTAAAATACCATAAGGTTTTGTTATCAGACTGTAGATCGGAATTTAGAAAGTGCAGCTACAATTTTTTAGAAACTATGATGACAAAGTGACTGATTCAGATTTATGGATGCTTTTACTTTAATGTCACCCATGATGTGGTTAAATCTTATAAACAGGGCTACTCTCTCCTGTTTAGAAACCAGAGTATGATGTGTGCCTTATTTACGATTATGCCAACATAGTTATGAGCTAAAAATTTATGGGATGAAAGTGATCCATGTGTGTAATCAATCTAGAATATTCAGAGCCTCCTAAAATATTTTTGCTCTCAGTAGTAGTCACAGTAGGACTATCAATATCAATAGTAGTAGTAGTAGTAGTAGTAGTAGTAGTAGTAGTAATGCTAGTATTTATTAAGCCCATCGAGTACCACATCCTGTCAATTATTTTCACATTGAAAGGGCTCTGGATTTAGTAGTCAATGTGTATTATCTTATTTTGTCACTGTGGTACCCCATGGATGTATATGGCATTATTATTTCTTCATTTTCCAGACCAGAAACTGAGATTTAAAGACGGTATTTAATCTAAGACCATATAGTGGTAATTAGTGGATTTGACTTAGAAAGTCTAACATGAGGCACTGTGAAGCTAAACTCCCTTGTACACGAATAGCATGAAAGAATGGAATTGTCTAATAATTTTCTTCTCATTTCACATAGAACAAAAGAGTTAGCAGGTTTATGAACCACTGTATGCAATTTAATATAAATATGATAACCAGACCCCAAAGTATTTGGGTGGTAATGGAAGTACATTGTTCTTTTCTTATTTTTTTTTATTTTGGGACTGGGAGGTATGAATTCTGTGGAACGTCAGGGAATTCTTGGGCACAGCAAATTGAGATCAAACATAACTGTCTGGGGAGTGATGAACTAACTCTCAGGCAGAGGAAATTTCTTGCACAATGAGTTCTGAGGCTGTATCATTTGCTGTTTTTGGAATCCACATGGTTAGTAAAGAACTACAAAAGTGTGTATTCTGCTCTAGCTTGAGAGCAGTTGGTCAGGCAGCCAACAACACAATTGTTGCTAATGTCAACTCAGAGAGTGTCCTGCACCCAGACCTCTGTTTAGCATCCAGCACACATCATGTTAGGCACTTAAGGATTTTGGTGGAAAGGCAGGAAGGACTGGAGAACAGAAGGATGCCAGGATTGTGTATAAAAGGAATTTGGCTGTATTATTATCTTAGTTATACTTTTAAAATAGGGACTGGATCTTTATATTTGAATACACAAAGCTTTTTTCTCATATTTATCCATGTGAACTGTTCCTTTTGTTATCGTCTTTGTTTTTGAGACAAAGTCTCTCTCTGTCACCCAGGCTGGAGTGCAGTGGAAGGATCATGGCTCTCCACAGCTTCTATGTCCTGAGCTCGAGTGATCCTCTCACCTCAGCCTTCTCTGTAGCTAGGTTACAGACGCACGCCACAACACCTGGCTCAAGCGATCCTCCTACCTCGACCTTCCAGAGTGCTGGGATTATAGGCATGAGCCACTGCACCTGGCCCATTTGAATTGTTCTTAGTGCATGTGTATGAACATACACACACAAAATGAAAAATAGACAATACATTTACTCCTTCAAAACTTCATTCCCAAAATAAAAAGATTGGCTAATAAAAAGGGCCAAACTGTACCTCTCTGTCTGTTTTTACTCCTCAATCTCACTATCCTGCCTAATGTTTCAGTAGTGATCTCTGATGAACTGCAGAGGTGTTCCCTGAGAGACATGTTGTAAAGATCTTGGTGGTCTTTGTGGCTCATGGGCAGACCCAGCTATTGTCATTTGTTAGACTAATTGTTCTGCGTTTTGGGTTATCTTTCTGGATTTCCGGTATTCAAAAGTATTTTAAAGATACAACATCTCCACACTATGAAAGGCCATGATGGGAAGACTCGGGTTTCATGTAGCCTAGCAGGCTACTTCTCATATGATGCGACTGACTTTGCAGTGCTGTGTCTCACCTAAGCATCCTTTCCTGACCTTTCTTCCAGCAATTCCCACTGTGAAAGATCATCTCTGAACAAATCCAACCATGTATAAACAGAAAATTTGCATATTTTCTACTGTTTCTCTTTATGAAACAATTTCCTAATGTATTCTGAACATTTCTATTTACCTGTGCCGAGGAGACTTTTCTTTTCTTCCCTATTTATTTCTAAAATAAAAATATCCTTATTTTTTCCATGCATAAATAATATACTGCTTGTAGTAAGAATTTAAACAATGGAGAAATATATAAAGTAGAAAACGGAAATTCCCTGCAATCTTATTCCAAATATAATGATGATAATAAAAATCAAAATAATATATTTATTAAGTGTTATGTGCCAAGCTAAGCTTTTTATACACATTAGCACATACATTTCTAATAATAGTTCTACAAGGCATGTACTATTATTTTTCAGCTCAGTACATGAGACAGCAGAGAGGTAGAAGGCTAGGTTATCTACACAGTGCTATGCAGGTAGTAAACAGAGAAACTGGACCCTAGTTACTATAAAATTGCAAAGTCTGTGCCTTAATTGCTATATTTAACTAGATCAGCTCTGATCACTGGAAATTCTATTCAAAAAGTTAAAGAAATCATGAAAGATGAGCTACGTATGCCTTAAAATTTTATTTTAACTTAAAAATATACACTTATACATTCGCTCCTTAACCATTGATATAACACCAATGCATACCCATAATATAATTTTCAACTGTTGCACTTTATGGTGGGGTAAGTAAATTCTTTAGTGCCCTTTTTAAAGCTTTCTTTATGGAGTCTTCCCAAAGCAATTAATTTAGTTTTCATAGAAACAACTCTTTTTTTGTTTGTTTTTTCTTTGTCATGTATGTAATTTTAACCATGACCAAGTATGCTTCATCTCCGGGATGCAGGGCTGGTTCAACACCCCCAATACCATAAATGCAATTAGATACATCAACAGATGTAAAAATAAAAACCACACGATTATATCATTAGACGTGGAAAAAGCTTTTGATAAAATCCAGCACCCCTTCTTGATAAAAACCCTCGAACATCTAGGCATAGATAGAACATACTTCAAAATAGTAAGAGCCATGTATGAGAAACCCACAGCCAATATACTGCTAAACAGACAGAAATTGGAGTCATTTGCCCTGAAAACTGGAACAAGACAAGGCTGCCCACTCTCACCCCTCCTGTTCAACACAATATTGAAAGTCCTAGCTTAAGCAATCAGACAAGAGAAAGAAATCAGCGGTATCCAAATAGGAAAAGAGGAAGTTAAGTTATCCCTCTTTGCAGACAACATGATTCAATACCTAAAAAACCCAAGAGAATCTGTCAAAAATCTTTTTGCACTGATCAAGGACTTTGACAGAGTCTCAGGGTGTAAAATAAATGTGCAAAAGACAGTCACATTCCTATAGTCAAACAATAAACAAACAGAAACCCAAATAAAAAGCACAATCCCATTCACAATAGCCACACACAAAAATGAAATACCTTAGCATCTTCCTAACCAGAGAAGTGAAAGACCTTTACACCAAAAACTACAAAACACTGCTCAAAGAAATCAAAGATGACACAAACAAATGGAAAAATATTCCATGTGCATGGATTAGAAGAATCAACACTGTTAGGATGTCCATTCTACCCAAGGCAATCTACAAATTTAATGCAATATCCATTAAATTACCAGCAGCATTCTTCTCAGACCTGGAAACGACAATACAGGAATTCACATGGAACCATAAATGACCACAAATAGCCAAAACAATCCTCAGCAGAAAACAAAACAAAACAACAACAGCAAAAAAACAAAGTGGGAGATATCACACTTCCAGACTATAAACTTTGTTATAAAGCTACAATAATAAAAACAGCCTGGTGTTGGTATAAGAACAGGCATATAGATCAATGGAACAGGAAAGAGATTCCAGAAACAAAACCTCAATTTCTCAACTAACTCATCTTTGACAAAGCCTACATCATCAACCACTGGGGAGAGGAGACCCTGTTCTGTAGATGGTGCTGGGAAAATTAACTGACCACATGCAGAAGATTAAAACAAGACCTCTACCTGTCACCGTACACAAAAATCAACTCTAAATGGATTAAAGACCTAAACATAAAACCTCAAACTATAAAAACCTTAGAAAGTGCAGGAGATACCCTTATGGAAATTGGAACTGGCAACCAATTCCTGGTCAAAACCCCACATGCCCATGCCATAAGAGATAAGATAGGCAAGTGGGACCTCATCAAACTGATAAGCTTCTGCAAAGCCAAAGAAACCATCAAGAGAGTAGGGAGACAGCCCATAAACTGGGAGAAAATATTTGCCAACTGTATGTCTGACAAAGGCCTAACAACCAGCATCTACAAGGAACTCAAACATGCTGAAAAGAAAAAAACAAACAGCCCCTTACAAAGAGGGCAAAAGATATGAATAGACACCTCTCAAAAGAAAATGTACAAGCAGCCAACAGATACATGAAAAAATACTCAGCTTCACTAGTCATCGAAGAAATGCAAATTAAAACCACACTGGGGTATCGCCCAACTCCAGTCAGGATGACCATCATCAATAACACAAAAAATAATAGATACTAGAGAGGATGAGGTGAAAAGGGAACACTTCTACACTGTTGTTAGGAGTGTAAACTAGTACAACCTCTGTGGAAAATAGTTTGGCGATTCCTAAAAGATCTAAAAATCGACCATCCATGCAACCCTGCAATCCCACTACTGGGAATATACCCAGAAGAACTCAAATCACTCTATGAAAAAGATACCTGCATATGCATGTTTGTTGCAGCATATTCACAATAGCAAAAACATGGAACCAACCACGCTGCCCATCCACAGAGGACTGGATAAAAAAAAAATGTGGTACATGATGGACTATTTCACAGCTGTAAAGAAGGACAAAATTGTTAACTTTGCAGCAACTTGGATGGACATAGAGTCTGAGTAGATCTATCACAGAAACAAAGAACTGAGTACCACATGTTCTCATTCATAAGTGGACCTTTAACAATTATCATAATACCATAAGAAAGGGATTGACAGTAGTGAGAAACTGCCAGGAGAGGGTAGGGGAGAGATTGGCAATAGTGGGAATCTGCTAGGGGAGGAAGGGGTATACCTCATCCCTCATCAACAAGGGTACCTGCATAATGAATATTTGTGTAACTAACCCTGAATTGCACCCCACATCTTTAAAATAAATAAATGCATCAATAAATAGAATCTAGGCCATTACACCAACAGGTATAACATTGGCTTTAACTAGTTTGGCATAAAAGCCTCAGATTGCAGACTTTATAGCAGTGAGGTCAAAAGTAGCTGGGGCTTACCAAGCTCTAAGCACTTTGCCCTGCCCTATACATCAGCCTGGACTTTTTACAGAGGAAAACAGACTGTAGGTGAATTGTCCAATTCAGGGCAGAGAACTTCTCCCTAACAGGTGCAGTGGAGTTATCAAGCATTCTGAGAGACACCCATGCAGAAGTGATTCACCAAAGGGAATCTGTTGATTTCCATGCCTCATACGTATCTAAGGGTTTTTGCTTGTCAAAGCCTGTTCAAGTGTATAGTTTCTCTCTCTCTCTCTCTCTTTTTTTTTTTGCTTCTTTTGTAAGTTCATACACCTCTCCAGTTTCACCTAGTTTTGGCAACCAACTCATCAAAATATGAATATTAAGGAGTGCAGAGAATTCCCCAGGAAGGAAAAATTCTAAAGCCACTCCTGTGAGACTGGGTCAACACTAGAAGAATGAAACAACTGAATATGAACTGCTTTTGAGAGAATGTGTTGTTATTTATATTGGGGCTCAGAAAACAATACCCCATTTGAATACCCCAAATGAAAGCCTCAGCAACAGTCTCAGAAGCACAAGTTTTTCTCTGACTTTCCTTCTCCTGCCCTCTTGTCTCTCAGTCCCATTCTTCCCCTTCAAGGCTGGCCATAGAAACTAGGATCCCTCTTCCCTGAGGCAGGTCATGGAAAACAGAACCCCTTTCCTCCGAAGCCTTCTATAAAAATTAAAACCATTATTCAAATTTCTCCTCTGTTCTACCTGTGTAAAGAGGGCCATAAATAAATTATCTGACCTCTGTTTTTGACTGTAGGTTATAAGACCTCCATTCCAGGGAGGGCCCTGCTTCATACCCAGAAGGAAGGAATGCTGCTCAGAGAGATCAAGAAGAATCTAGATAGATACAGGCCTTGCTGGATTTCTCCACTCAGTATGTGAACATTAGATCATACTCTTTTGTCCAATCGTATTTCTACATGGCCGTTCGTACTTTGTTAAACTTTAAGCATAAAAATGAACAATTTCCCTTATACCTTTGGGTCTTTAACAGCTCCCATGTGCTGCATATTAGATTTGTATGCCTTTTATTCTATTAATCAATCTGCTTCATGTCAGTGATTTTCAGTGAATCTTTTTACTGGTTTAACCAACAGCAGTATTTTTCAAAGTAGAGTCTATGGACCACCTGTGATGAGAGATCACCTTGGCTACTTGTTAAAATGTAGATTGCAGGGTCACAGAATCTCCGTGAATGAGTCCTGGGAATAAGCATGCTCACGTAAGGGACAGTAGAATTTGAGAACCATTGTTCAACCAGAACTTATTACTGTGGTCCACAAGGCACCATGCAATCTGGCCATACCCCACCATTTAGCTAAACAAACAACAAATCATGCTTTGAACATGCCACGTTATTTCTGATGTGAATTTCTCTGCCCTTTTGCCTTCTTGGGCTGTGTAGCCTCACATTTTCCTTTTCTATCCTACTGAGAAGATCCCTTCAAATCCTCGCTTGTGCCCTCTTCTTTCTGATCCCTTCCTGGATTGCTTATCTCCTAAAGCAGAGCTGAGGTGTTCCTGCATTTCGACTTCATTGCTGCCCCGACCCTGTCATGTACATCGTGCTTCAGTCATAGCTCGCACCACCTAGACTTGCAATTACATTTTACCTGCATGTTGCTCCTTCTACATGGTGACATCCAGGAGGGCAGAGATGGAGTTGTCTCCATCTGTATTTCCCCCGAGTCCATTCCCATGCTTGGCACATAATAATGCTCAGCAAATATTTGCTGAGTGAGTGAACAAATGGTCTGGGGGAAGCATGCCTTCCGCTCAGCCTCCCACCATCCTGAGACTGGAAGCACAAGTGTTCTCCAGCAGTGATGAATTCTCTTGGCTGTGCAAGGCTTCCTTTCAATCCCAGGTGGGGGAGATTGAAGGTGAAGGAGACCTCTTGCAGTGACCATTCTTGCAAATCTCTTTCTACGTTTGAAAGAGGGATCAAAGGCACAACCTGAGTTGCTTGTCAAGCCTTTGTTACTACTTTCCTTTGCAGCCGGGGACTAAGAGGAGGATCTTATGTATATATTACCACGGTCTTTGATCTAACTTGGTTGATGTGGATGGTACCTTATTCATAGTGTGAAGCCAGTGAGACTATCATGTAATGCAATCAGGGGACATCTGCGTGACAACCAGCTGATGCTGAAGGAATGTGTGGGTTTATTTCATTAGGAGTAATGTATTCTCAGCAGATATTGGTCTTCGTGCATAATGTGATTGTGGGGTGCCACGGCAGATACTCTGTTAGAGTAAGGTAATTGTATTACTTTTCCACTTTTCAGACTCATAAAAGAAAAGGCTGAGTTTCCCCATCTGTTTTGTGAGTCCTGCTCACATGTAGAACAATTTCCATGAGGACACTTTTCCACCAGGTCATGCATCTCATTGGCCTTGCCTGACAGCTGGACCCTAAATGCTTCTAGCAGGAACAAAAGCCTGCCTGGTGTGGCTAAAGGATTGCTGGGCAAGGAAGGAAAAAAAGCTTTTTGAAGGACAGACAGTCTGTATTTATATTCCTCATTGGAATGTTTCCCAAAGTGAGACGTGCCCATCACTGATAATTTTACATGGTTCACAGATAAGCTTTTACAAAATTTATATTGCTACATATTTAATGTAGTAGAAACAATTAAACTGGCATATAAGACTTGTGATTTCACAGATTTAATGTTTAGAGAGAAGTTAAAGTAGGGATGCAATTTTAAAAGTGATGCAATTTAAAGAAAAATTTAAGAAATTAGCATTCTTAATCACAAGCAGACCTTGAATAATTATCACAATACTATAAGAAAGGGATTGGCAGTAGTGGGAGACTATCAGGGGAAGGGGGGGCACACCTCATCAACAAGGGTACCTGCATAATGACCATTTGTATACTTGACCCTGAATTGTACCCCACATTTTTAAAATTAAAAAAAAGGAAGAAATTGGCATTAAAAATTATATGAGGAAGTGGCTAAAACAATTAAGGTAATATTCAAATAACTAAAGTGTGGGAAGTACTTTGATATGACATATGAGATCCTGATACATGGTGCTTAATAGATATTTATTGAAATGAATAAATAAAGCACAAAAATAATAATAGTAACTAAAATTTATTATATACTCATGTTGTATCTGTTTACTGTTCCAGAAGCTCAACAGGCAACATTTTATTTCATTCTGACTTGTAGCAGTACCATTTTATTTTCATGTTACAGGTAAAGAAACTGAGGCACAGAAAATAACTTGTGCAGGGTCACACAGCTAGTGGTGTTAGGGTACTCTCTGCTACCAAACTCATCTACCCAAGTATGCTTATTTGCATCCCTAGATTTCAAGTTAAAATGGGATGTATTTCCAGTTCCATCTGGGTTCCCTATGGTGTTAAACATATTCCAATGTGTTAAAGGTTAGGTCAGCTCTGCTGTGACAACTATGCTGCCAATATTGTGCGTTTGATAAATTATGTCGGTGCTTGCCTGGCTAAATAATATGCATTTTGTGAAGTCTTATAAGTTGCACAAGGCTAATTTTTTATTTCTTCCTTTAACTTCTCATTGGGAATGCTTCTTCAGCTTCACTGTCAATGTTGTGAAGATGATATGTTGTGGCTTAAGATTTCTAGGAACCTCATCATATGCAGGCCCAAACAGTACTCTATCTCAAACAAGTCTAATGGCAGTGACTCTATTGATTTTGGACAATTACATAACTTGACCCAGAAGTTTCTCTGATCCACCTCAAGACATAAATGCAAAGGTGCTTGTAAAAACTCTGTGAGTGAAATGGCAGTTTTTCAAAGCTGCAATACTATTTTAAGGTGGTGATTTTACACATTGCATAAATATAGTAATAAATAATATAAGTTGATATTTATCTATTTAGCTTATATTAGCAAGAAATTATGCATTTAAATTGACCAGACGTTCCCCTCCATAGGGGAGTAAGGCTCCTGTGCCAACCAGCTGGGTGACTCAATAAAGGTTAGACCTCATTATCCACTTATACCTATGTAACAAACCTGTGCTTGTACCCCTTGAACCTAAAAAAGTAAATACATAAATAACCAGGCAAACAGCAAATAAATAAATAGCTATCCCAGCCCCTTATCTAAGAAAAAAACAAAACAAACAAGCAAAAATAGCTTCCCCATTCCTTATCATTGGCCCCTCTGCCATTTATGATGTGTCTTTTCAGTGCCAGGCATGATGACCTATTAGACAGGACAGTAGGATTGGGCTAACTATCGATTAAGTCTCACAGTCTGAGAAATAAAACCTGATAACAGTCTCATAAACCTTTCTCAGATCTTTGGGGAATCTCAGGATACCAGTAGCTTCCAATTTCCAGCAACTGTAATCTTTAAAATGTAACACTGTATGGGTCCTCTATGTCTAGTCCCCTCTCTGTGAAATCTGAGGGCTAAAAGGGAAACATCATTTGGAAAAAGAATACATTATAGAATTTTCTTAATTTCATCAAAATTATAAATTGCTGCTCACATTTGTAATTTCTTTGACACAATTCATTTGTTACTTGAGATAGGACATGAATGTCATGGTTTAAACAATTTCAGAACTGAATGACATTTCTTAAAAGCTGAAAATGGTTATTTTTCTCTTTATTTACTGTTTACTTTTTCCACACTATCTTCAGGGAAGAGATGGGTCAGACCATAAGGAGATAATGAAGAACTACCATGCCAGGGAAAGAGAACAATCTCATCATTTATTATTAAGATCAGAAGGAACCTTTGAAAACTTTTCTTCTAGAATTTCTCAAATGTAGTTCATGAATCACCTCCTTCAAATTCGCCTACAGTGTTAGAAATACAGATTTCTGGTTTCCACTCTAGATCAGATTATCACCAAGGGGGACCAGGAAATATAGATTTTTTTTTTCCCACTCTAGATCATAATATCACCAAGGGGGACCAGGAAATATAGATTTTTTTTCAGAAGCTCCCCAAGAAATTTTTATTAACTCTAGATTTTGGTAATTATTTTTTGTCAGTAAATAACAAACCACTCTCCTTGGCTATTTAAGACCATCCAGGTGAGCTGCAATTTTAAAAATTCACTTGACATGCATCTTTCTGTCTCAGCTGTGTAGATATGTTACTTAATTACTTCTTCACTTGATTTGACGGGCTTATTCTATTAGATAAGATGTGTTAATTACCCTGATGGCAATATGTGGTAATAATGGATCAGAGTTACATTAATAATTTCAAGATCATGAATAATATGCAACACCTCTGTGTCTGAGCCATTATTAATTTGTTTCACCAGTGCTGAGGTGTTTAAAATTCAGTTTCAAGCACGTCTTCTCAGAGGCAAAACGAATAATACATGTATTGAAAAACCTGCCCTTTATTCTGTTCTCAACTCTGTCCTTGCTATCAAAATTAGCTATATATTGTGCCTAATTAGTGAGGCAAAAATTCAATATCATTTTTAAAAAATACAGGTAAATTGAAGGTGAAGGAGAGAGTAAAGAGAAAAATACAGATAAATCAAAACAAAGTCTTAGGTAATGAAGGGGAAGGAGTAAAAGCAATATACATTTTGTGCAATTGTATCCCACGATCAATCTCAAGGGAGGAGAATAATCCTGGAAGCATTTTTTAAAATAGGCCTGAGGTTTTTTTTTTGTTTTTTTTTGTTTTTTTTGTAGGCTTAAAGTCAGGCTTGCCCTGCTTCTCACTTACATGATGGCTAAGCAGTTGAAACCTTGGCGGGAGAAGGGTAGAGCACACCGGTTCCATCTACTGACCTAACATCCATTAGTCTATGTGGGAACCACTTTCAATGTCCACAGTTTGTTTCACAGTGAGTTTAGGATCGACCAATCAGCATATTTCATCTTCCTGGGATTGGCTTAAGCATGTCATGGGATGTAAGTTGGTCCAATCAGAGTGAATACTGGAATTTTCTAGAGCAATTGGGAAAGATAGGTACTGAAAATGGGTGATATAAACTTGGAGTGTCTGACATCCATCTCCTCACCATGAAAAGAAAGTCTACCAACAAGCTTATACAAAGCCAAAGAAACCATCAAGAGAGTGGGGAGACAGCCCACAGACTGGGAAAAAATATTTGTCAATCATATGTCTGACAAAGGCCTAACATCTAGGATCTACAAGGAACTCAAATGTGCTGAAAAGAAAAAACAAACAGCCCCATTACAAAGTGGGCAAAAGAATATGAATAGATACTTCTCAAAAGAAGACACACGAGCAACCAACAGATACATGAAAAAATGCTCAGCTTCACTAGTCATCAAAGAAATGCAAATTAAAACTACACTGAGATACCACCTAACTCCAGTCAGAATGGCTATCATCAACAACTCAAAAAATAACAGATGCTGGAGAGGATGTGGCAAAAAGGGAACACTTCTACACTGTTGGTGGGAGTGTAAACTAGTATAGCCTCTGTGAAAAATAGTGTGGTGATTCCTAAAAGATCTAAAAATTGACCTTCCATATGACCCTGCAATCTCCCTATTGGGAATATACTCAGAAGAACTCAAATCACTCTATAAAAAAGATACCTGCACACGTATGTTTATTGCGGCATTGTCCACAGTAGCAAGAACATGGAACCAACTGTGCTGCCCATCAAAAGAGGACTGGGTAAAAAAGAAGTGGTGCATATACACTATGGAATATTCGCAGCTATAAGGAAAAATAAAATCATGAACTTCACAGCTACCTGGATGGACTTAGAGTCTATAATACTGAGTGATCTTTCACAGAAACAAGGAACTGAGTATCACATGTTCTCACTCATAAGCGGACCTTGAACAATTATCGTAATACTGTAAGAAAAGGATTGGCAGTAGTGGGAAATTGCCAGGAGGGGAGTGGGAAAACGGAACTGGCAGTAGTGGGAGTCTGCTTGGGGAAGGAGGGGAGCACACCTCATCATAAAGGGTAACTGCATATTGAATATTTGTATACCTAACTCTGAATTGTACCCCAAATCCTTAAAATAAAAAAATTAAAAGTTAAAAAAAAAAAAGAAAGTCTACCATCACAGACAAAAATCAGGGGTGTGAGACCAACTTCTGATGACAAAATTTAAATTCCTGAATCTAGCCATGCCTAAAGTCTCTGAATATTGGTTTTTTTTTTTTAACTATACAATCAAGATATTCTGTTTTTTGCTTAAGCTATTGTGGGGCTTCTATCACTTGCAATAACAACAAAAATACATTTAAAACATTTTAAAACCTTCTGAACTCATCAGGAATGGGAATGGGCTTTCACCAACTCTCATGTGTATTCTGCCAAGTTTCCATTGTGACCATGAAACAGATTACTAGCAGGCTTGGGTTAGAGCTAGGGGGGCCATACAATGTATCATCCAAATTAGAAGACTTTCCTTCTTATTCTTTTATTATGCAGAATTTTAACCCTACACAAATAAAATAGGATAGTATAATAAATGCCTATGACACTATTGATCCAATCCTGTCTCATTCATATCCCATTAACTCCTTCCATCCTCAGTATTATTTTGAAGTGATCCCAGACAGTTTCACTGAATAAAATTTGAGAGGGAAAAGGAAAGACTATTATGACAGAACAGACTAAGGCTGTCCAAGAGAGACTGAGACTGAGAGTATAAAGTAGCCTGAAAATCAATGGATTAGAATCCATACCCTCAGTACTATACTCCAACCAACTGAGACAGTGGACCAACTGTCTAAAAAACCTTGGTCTTTTTTTCTTTTCTAGTAGCCTTTTGGGGCTATATGCATGTTTATTAAATACTATGTAAGTCTGAGTTCTCCAAGAAGTAGATGCCAAAACAGGATAAAATGTGTATGTTTCATTAAGGAAGACTGCCCATGAGAGAAAATTGGTAGGAAGCTAGGAAAGGCTGGGAGAACAATGATGCAAATGTTCATGATGCAAATCTGACCCTAGGGGAAGAAGAGTAGAAGAGACCAGGGTTTTAGAAGGCTTTCTGGACGTCCTCAAGTCAAAGTAGGTGTGGGAGGAGTCCCACGCCTCTTAGAGATCAGCCTGCCTTAGTATCCTAGGAAAGTGTGGCTCATTAAACAAACACAGTGATGGATTTCAGAGTGCAGCAGCTGAGGCCCCTGGCCAACTCTTCTTCCAGTACTTCAGTTCTATGAGGTGCATTTCACAGTCTCCCCACATACCACTGTTTCCTTCTAAATACTCTCAGTATAGTGTAATGTTGTGACTAAAGGCGTGGACTTGGGAATTAGATCAGCCCTATTAAAATCTTAGCTCTTCTGCTGAGCTGTGTGTCTGTGAACAAATCACTTGATTTTAAGTTGTAGGAGCTGCTTCACTGATGTTTTATAATTACGTCTTTGTGTAGTCACATGTAAGGACTCACCACTGTTGGGGAAAAAAAAAGGCTGCATTTGGAGTTGTAAGATTCTTGGTTAATGCTCCAATTTGTTTCTCAGCATTAGTGAAAAGTAAGTTTTGTGTGATTTCTGTTTCTCACGAGCAACCAACAGATACATGAAAAAATGCTCAACTTCACTAGTCATCAAAGAAATGCAAATTAAAACTACACTGAAATACCACCTAACTCCAGTCAGAATGGCTATCATCAACAACTCAAAAAATAACAGATGCTGGAGAGGATGTGGCAAAAAGGGAACACTTCTACACTGTTGGTGGGAAGTGTGACCTGCTTCCAAAGTCCATCCTCTTCTCATCTAATGGAATTTGGGAATCGTTTATGGAAAAATGGTCACAGGAAACACATTGATATCTGTCTCTGACTGTCCCCTTCCATCTCCTACATCTACTACAAAACAGTATCCAGACTACAGCCAGTATTTTCTGAGCAGCCTGAGAGTCACTGTTTATGTTTAATTTCTACCTTCTAAGCAACCTGATAATTCCATTTACCAGCAGTAACCAGTCAAATGGACTTGGAAAGAATTCCAAAAAGGCTTTTGTTTTTATGAAACTGTCTTTGTGTGCTGTCGGGGATTGCAAGGACTGAGTGTATAGATTAAATCTCTTCCCGCTGATTATTTGAACAAAAATGACGCCACACACATGGTTCTTTCTACCCCTTGCCACTGTAGTAGTCTAAGTTTCCATGATCTCTTGTCAAAATTTCTGAGGGCCCCTCTTTAGCCTCTGGCTCTGGGATAACCCCTATCTGTCTAATTGGAGATCTGATTATCTCTCGAGAGGCTGTGTAGAGTCTGTGGTGACTGCCCATTGCCCTCAGGTTGCAGACTGAGCCCCTCAGCAGGGGTCAAAGGCCTGCGGTGCTTTCTACTGCCAGAGCCTAACCACTCTCCCTCCTGTGCTCATCTGTGCTTCCCCTCTCTACCTTGGATTTTGTGCTCAGCCCGTGCTGAATTACACACCGTGTATTCTTCCAATTCTGGGCTTTGAACAGATTCTTCTCTGACTGGAACCCTCTCCCATCTTTTCTCATTCTCTTGTCTCCTTTCAGCCTAGCTATTTATGACTTCTATTTCAAGTTTCAGCTTGGACATGACAGTCTTCAGGGAGCATTCACTGGCAGTACACCCTGAGGAGACACTCTGCCCACCAACTCCCGGACCACCAACTTTCTTCCCTATCAGAGCCCTTTTCACCTTGTGTCCTTGCTGCCTCTTGACCTTTCTAGTTCCCCACCATCCCTCGACTGTGAAGACTGAACTTAGGAAACAAGCTTGTTCACTGAAAAACGACCGTGTCCAGAACAGTGCTTGACACGTAGCAGGCCTTCAATAAACGCTTGTTTAATACAATATTTCATGTAAAGGCTCTGCAATATATAAATGCTTTCTTGTGCATCCCATTTCATTTTCATAAAAACCCTTTGGAAGGGAATTGCTAATTAATTACAATAATAATGAACTCAATGAAAGTTATTTTAATAACATGATAAAATGTCTTATTCTGTCAGAAAACTAAGGCGATCCATGAGGGCAATTATATGTTATAAAATGTTTGGCAGTTGTTAAAAGGAAGACATCAAAATGGCACAAACAAATCTGTGAGTGTTTATCCCTATCAGTTACTGTGGGATAGATCCTTTCAAAAAATTCTCTGAGAGACTCCTAAGTCTATCACAATAAGGTCCATGAGGTAAAATTCTTTCAGAGAGTTATAGTAAACATAGAATATCAGTGGATGTCAGAGACCAGCAGGAGAAAAATAGAAAATAATTATCTGATAGGGAATCAAACACATTTATCTAGAGTGTACATTTGAACAAATGTTTGTGGCCTTTTCCATCAAGTGTACTAGTTTGTGATGAGTTGTCATATTTTGTCATCTACCTTATCAAACTCCACCCAACTGTGCAACTCAAAGTACTGAAATGGAAATGCTTGTGTCATAGATAAAATTGGACTTATAATAACTAATCATGCCTCCTAATTTCAATACTACCCAATAGTCTCTTCTTGACTGAAGATGACTACAGGGGGTTTCTGAGCCAGTTTTTCACCTGGTTGGAAAAATCAGTTCGGATTCATTAAAAAAAAAAATTAAAAAGGAAAGAAAGAAAAGAAAAGGAAAATAAATCTTTATTTGCCTCTAGGACCTAAGTCTTTGTCCTTTAGGAAATAGGTTATCCCAAGAAAGAATTTCAGCAAACAGGCCTTAAAAAAATGCTTTTCTAAATCTTTAATTTCAGTGATGAAAGATTCCACAAAGCAGATATGTTTTGTTTTTAATTAAAAGCTTTTTCTGTCCCCAGAGTATAATCTTATGAGTAGCCTTTGACACATCTTAAGCACTTAAGGTGTGGCTAAATTCGATATTGTTTTGGAGTCCTGAAAAAATTTTGAGGAAGTTGCAGAGTTTCAAGGAAAATTGATAGAGTGAGGGTATTAAACCATCCACTCGGAACTTCTTTGTGGAAGCAAAAGTACTTAGAACAGGAGACTATGGAGGCAATTTGGTCTACAGTGGAGATTTTGCCTCTAGGTCCGTGCATGGCAATATTTCTTCAGACCCTTTTTACACAGCATTTTTTTAAAGCTGCATAACATTGGTGACCTGCAGCTACGAGCATATGCTCTAGTGATTTATGGAGTTTGAAAATTGTTTTGAATGAAGCTTTTCTTGCTATGAGTGACAGATCCCTACTTGATTTTGAAGGCTCAGTAGCTCCCCAAAGATGCATCTTCTAGGATAGCTTTGTGCTTGTCTGTCTGCGCCTCCAAATCTAATGTTGGCTCTCTCTTCAACCATTACCTTTTTTGGATAGCTTTTCTGATCTTGCCTCTCTCTCTTTCCCATTAGAATTCATAAACCCTTCCTTGTGTTTCCATGGTATCCATTATAGAGCTGTGAGCACTTGCCACACAGTATTTTTAAATAAGTAATTTTATTTTGTGCTTTTATGTACATATCTCAGCCCCTCTTCCTACAGATAATCACTGTTAACAGTTTCTTGTGTTTGTTCTATAAAACAGAAATTTTGCATTTTCTGATGCACATGTAACTAAATATATACATGGATTGAAACTCACACAAAAGGTTATATTTTAGGCAATGTTTTTCATCCTGCTTTTTATTTACTAGCTGTTGACTGTATTTCTAGTAACACATATAGGCCCCCCTTCATTTTTTAAAACAGCTATTTAATAATTCTGTTTTATAGATGTTTTATAATTTATAATTACGCAGGCTCCTAATTATGAACACTTAGCTGGTTTGCTGCCTTCTGTTTTTACAATCTGCAGTGAAGACTCTTTGGTGAAGGTCTGCAAGTATGTCTTCAGAATCCATACATAGTGTGGGATTTCAGGGTCCGAGGGCATGTGCTTATTTAATATTGGTAGATTAACTCTACGAAATATTATATCAATTAATCTCCCACCAACAGCATACTAATAAATATTGATTTACTCTTTTCTCTCCTCATTTATAAGGTTAAAAACTTGAATGCAGAGTGGTGCTTTTTGTCTTATGATTCCCACTGCACCTGACACAGTGCTCAGTAAATATTTACAAAAGAAGAAACAAAGAATGAAAAGTTCTGCTCACATTTTAGCCTGTGTTAACAGTCAGAGTTATGTCAGAGACAATATAAAAGTCACTTGTTAATATGATACACAGACAACTCTGATAACTCATGGAAAGGTGTATGGCTGTGAATTCACCAGGCAATTACATGGATCTCTTTATCAATCTTCCCTAGAGGCCTAAGAGGAAGAAGGAATATTTTCAGAATCAATCTGTATTTCTTCTCTTTCAGAATGGGCCTTCCCCTGAGACCTACAGATGTTCAGCCTATTAATCTGAGGGTGTAGAGTAGGACCAGCAAGTGGGGAGCTGGATATTCCATTTTTTGCCCCAAGCAGGGAGTGTGCACCCCTGCCGGACTGAGTATTGACACGTTAATTTTATTCCATTGTTTTTCTTGTGCATTACATCTTCCATGTGAAAACTGTCTGTAGCTCCTAAAGATCTAATGGATAGACTCTGAACTCTTTAGCTTGAATACTGAAGCCCTCCATCACAGTACCCAAATGTGTGTCCAGCTGCTCCCAACTATACCCTGCTAGTCCTGACAGCTGGACTTTTTGGGCTTTGTCCATCTGTTTTTCAGAATCATTCTTTCTTCTTCCATTGTGAAAAGTGTTCTCATCTTCCCGAATTTTATGGCTGGGAGAGACTTTGCTGTAGTTTTTTTTTTGTTGTTGTTGTTGTTGTTTTTTAAAAAAACAGCATCTGATCTCTTGTTAACTGACTCACTGAGGCCAATTATTTTTAGTTCAGATTGGCTGCCATGGAGATTTTTAATCTGTACTTAATTTTTTATTGAATGAACTGTACGTTTGACACCCATCTGTATACTAGCCTGGAGACTCAGAATAGTTTTTTTTTTTTTTAGGACCTATACTGCTTTCCAAGACCTATAGTGCTTTCCAACAGTATTTATCTGAAATACTGTTTGGGTCCCACAATGCTGACACCCCTGGGGAAAGACAAGGTGAATCTTAGCTGTATTTACTTTCTCCTGCATGCTCACCGCCTGACGCCTATTTGGCTGATCGGGCCTGACTGGCTCAGCACAGGTGTAATGAATGTCTTAGATTACCCAGTGACTTTGAACTTTAATTTTTATTAGCTTGGTTCACTCAAAGAACACCTTTGTACCATCATAATCTTTAGGACGCTTCCTCTCTGCAGGCTGATAGGATTTATGGTCCCAGGGCTGGAAAAGCATAAAGATAAGAGGGTTCTCCTGAGAAGTTTGTCTCTTCAGGTTAGTGTTGATGCAGAAGCCGTATTTATCCACTGGATCCCAGGACCATAAAAAGCAAATCTACAACAAAGTGCTAAAAAAAGGGCTCTAGTTTGGAGCCATTGCAGCATCTAAAACTGACACTGCAATCAATGAGAGCATTTTATTGGTCCTCTTGGATTTTACTGTAGGAAATCACAAAGCTCTGTTATACACCAAAACAGCAACAGATTTTGTTGGTGGCCTTGAATCAATCTGTTAAATGTATTTGAAAGAATGTGGATATTAGTGAAGTCAGATGGGAATTTTCAGGTGGTGCCAAAATATAAACTCCTACACATAAACAATCAAACAAACAAACACACAGACACTAGTACTGGCATACCTCTTACAAGTTTGCAAAGTGCTATTGCATATATCATTCGAGGGGGACCCAAAAAACCTGGAATTCATTGATAAATAATTGTGTATTTATTCTTACATATTTAAATTCCAGTCACCTTCGAAGTACCCTCCATTTGATGTAATAAACCTACCAAGACACTTTTTCCACTGCTCAAAACAGTTTTCAAACTTGTCAGTTTTAATGTCCTTTAGTGCTTCTGTCATTTTTTGTTTCACCTCTTTCATATTGGCAGAACATTTCCCTTTGAGGACATTTTTCTTCTGGGGAAACGAAAGAAAAGTCGCCCGGGGAGAGATCAGGTGAATAGGGAGGGTGGTGCATGAGGGTCATGTCCATCATAAATCACCCATCTTGAAATGGGCAAACATGTTGAAAGATTCTCTTTCCCAAAATTCACTGAAGCCGAATGTATCCTCTCACAGCAATGCTAATTGGTACACTGATGTGGTTGGGGTTCCTAGAACACTTACCTAGCAGAGGAAGCCTGTACTACAAGGGACCTGTGCTCCAAATGATAATTCTGTTTTATTTTTCAACCTCCGTGCATGTTCAATTCATGGACCCTAGGAAGAACATGGGACCTGTGTGATCTGTAATCATTCCATTTTAGACATTAGGGTATTTGAAGTTCAGAGACATTGAAGGGTGTGAGACCTAAATTTCATAAGAAATGTTGATGTTTCCTGTGTGTGTTGCACTCCATGGCTGCAAAAATTACCAGGAAAGCTATAGTTGCTTCAATTCTAAATCCATGAAGTTTATAAAAGTAGGCTGAGCATCTGGAGTGCAAAATAAACTCACCAGCTTTTTGGAATAATATGGACAATTCATCTGAATAGTTCAATTACTTAAAAAAAGACATCTTGGGCTTTATTTATTGGGATTATAAAAACAATCTGGCTCTTACATTTAATCTTTTCTTTCCTATTTTTTTAAAAAAGTACTGTTTTTTATGTACCAGGAATTATACTATAGTAGATATACAAATGAATAACATAATCTGCTCTTTAATAAAAATTACAATAATATTGATAATATTTACTGATGCTAGCTTATGATATGTCAAGTATTGTGCTAATCAGTTGAGACATATTATAACACTTATTCCCATCAGCACCTTATGATATAGATTTTCTTATTATCCCTGTTTTCCAGATAAGGTAATTGAAACACATCCAAAGTAAGCTGGTAAGTGGCAGATCTAAACTCTATTTAAGGTCTGGTGATATCTTGAAGCATACACTTTTTCATCTCTCTGTAGCTCTCCTTTCCTGTGCTCTTCTACAGGAAGAGCTTATGATCTGGGGTAGACAAAGAAACAGACTATTTAGCGATAAACAGAAGGGACCTCAATAACAAAGGACTGAAGGAAGTGCTGCAGGAATACTAAGTGAGAAAATTTACAGAGGACTTGACTTAGCAAATGGAACTGAACCTGGGTTTTAAAATAGCCATAAAGCTTTTCTAGGCAAAGAAGGAGAAAGGGCATTCTAGGAAGCAAGGAAAGTATGGGCAAAAGCATGGGGTCACACCTAAGGGTTTCTGCCTTAGGCTGCATAGAAAGTATTCATTGTTTACCAAAAGTTGATTCAGTCCTGGTAGAGTTCATGATACTGCATCAGTTGCTTGAGGTCTTGTGGGTGTGGCCTTTTGCTTCAAGTTAGAAAGAGCTCAAGCTTTTACAATAATCAGACCTCAGAACAAAGCACCATCACTGGACCGGTTGTTTCAGTAACAATTAAGTATTCTGAGCTCATAACTTTCAACGCATTGGACTTAGGTTTTATTAGCTCTCCACAATGTGAGGATTGCTACTTAAATGTGCAAGAAGACTTCAAGTCGTCATCTAATTATCTAATTCACACAGGAGACAGTAGCATAGGTTGAAAAGCAGCAGTATGTAATTACTTAGGAGCAGAATGAGTGAGAGCTGACAGCTGTCAAACAATATGTTACCTGAGATGTGAAGCATAATTATGAGTGGGGATGGGGTGTTCATTTCTATACATACTTGCAGACATGGAGGTCTCTTACATGAAGGTACAATGTTC
Source organism: Carlito syrichta (assembly GCF_000164805.1). Classification (NCBI taxonomy): domain Eukaryota; kingdom Metazoa; phylum Chordata; class Mammalia; order Primates; family Tarsiidae; genus Carlito; species Carlito syrichta. The sequence continues at coordinate 171,961 of NW_007233627.1, read as the reverse complement.
CTGTCACTCATTAATATTGGAATTGCATCATTAAGAGTCTGAGAAAATCCTAACAACATCCTAGGAGTACTCTCTATTCATAAGGAGCAGTATAAAAATCCCAGCTCTTACTGGAAAAAAAGAAGAAAAAGGTATTACATGTGATTATCTAAAAAATGCTTTGGTGTACTTTAATTCAATTCTTATTTCCAAACTGGACCTTTCCTGACTCTTTTGTTCTATCCAGTAAAGAAGGAAGAAAGTTCCCCTATGTCATTTAGGGTTAAAGAATAATTCCTATACTCAGAGCATTTATAATTGTAACATTCTGCTCACTAAAATTATAGAAAGATGCCAGGAATTCTGAGATGAAGTCCGTGTATACTAAAAAATAAAGGAAGCCGGGCTCGGTGGCTCAGTCTGTAATCCCGCGCCTTTGGGAGGCTGAGGTGAGTGGATTGCCTGAGCCCGCGGGTTCGAGACCCGCCTGGGCAGCGAGACCTCATCTCTACGATAAATCAAAAAAATCAGCCGGGTGTGGTTGCGCATGCCTGTAATTCCGGCTACTTGGAAGGCTGAGGTGGAAGGATCGCCGGAGCCCAGCAGGTTGAGGCTGAGGTGGCCGGAAGCGGCCACTGCACTCCAGTCTGGGCGACAGAGTGAGACTCCAACTCAAAAAATAAAATAAAATAAAATAAAATAAAATAAAATAAAGGAGTGAGCATTTTATAAAAGACAGCAGATCAAATACATGGGTTTTCTTTTTATTTTCCCCCTCTGATTCCTATTAACCATGCCTAAAATGACAAAAGAGGAGTAAAATGTCATAGAACCACAAAGACAAAGAGAGTGGAATATCAACAATATTGTGGAAGTTATAAAGTGGACTTACATGCAATTACTGACTTGAAAGAGAAGAGAAAGCTGAACCTAAAAGGAAGGGAAGACAATGAGAAGAGGCTGTTTGTCTCTCCCGCAAGGCCCAGGAGACCTGGAGATTCCAGGTGTTGAGTACATCAGAAGGGAAAAAGGGCTGCAAAGATAGGCTTCCCTAGAAAGTCTGAGTAGGGAACAGTTAGTCACCTGATAAGTCACCTTGGGCAGCCAAGTGACCCACCCTCTCCATCGGGCAGGAGCTGGGAGGATTGTCTTCAGATAACTGAACTTGGGATGCTTTGGATCCAGGGACAACAAGCCTAGCAGAGGGCGCCATTGAGACACTCTATTGAAAATAGGAGGATTAAGGTAAAGTCTACATATTGACTCACAAGACCCTGAACTTCTACTCTTTGCATATTTCTCAGAACTATAAATAGGTCAGTAAGATATCAGAGGATTTTTTTTCCTCTGGAGAACTAATATACCCAGTTAAGAGTGAGAGTACAAACAAATACAAACACCTGTCATCCCCCAAAGAAATAGTTTGGTTTCCATTTGATCCCGCTGCTGTAAAACCCATCAGTAAATATGTTATGATGCTAATTGCCTTTTTATTTCTAGGCAACAAAATTTTTTTAAGTATTGCATTCTGTACTTCAGGACTTCCAGGATAAGATTATTAATATAAACATTTCGGTAATCTATTCTACAGCATTGGAATCACTGGCCAATTGTGCAGAGGGACAGAGCTTTCAGTTAAAAGCTATGGAGGAATAATACATATTTTCTACAATATGACATTTCTTCTGTTCCTCTCACTTGATCCCTGGTGTATCAATTATGTATTGACACAATAATGCTGTAAAGAAACCACCCCAAATCTCAGTGGCTTAAAACAATAAGCCATTTAACTGAAGAATGTGTGGATTGCCTCGGTGGTCATTCTGGTGTTGGCTGGGCTCACTCAGTTCATTTGTTGGTAGTCAGCTGCAGGTGGGCCTGGTGGCTCTCTGTGCGTATCTGTGTATTTAGGGTCAACCAGATATTGGCTGGCCTAAGATCATTCAGGCTGGGATAGCTAGGGGGCAATTCAGTTCTGCTTCATGCGTCTCATTCTCCAGCATTCTTGTCTGGGCATGTTCATGGAAAAGGCAGAGGTGCAAGTGAGAAAGCAAGTTTCATTGTGTAAATGATTTTTATCCTCTGCTTACATCATGTTTTCTTGTGTCCCGGTGGCCAAAGTATATCACATGACTGAGTCCAGAACCAAAAACAGATGAAAAATTGGGTCCATCTGTGCCATCAGTCTACCATACCTAGTCTCTTTTATTCCCTCACCTCTCCTTTGTGTCTGGAATGCACTCTGCAATTTAGACTGCATGGATATTTTGGGTTACTCTTACCCAATAGTTTACTCTTGGTTTAAAGGACCCCAAAATGTGTACTTTCTAAATCAGTTTATTAAACATAAAATTCAGCTTGAAACCAGAATATATTTGCCTTTGAAAGCTACTGATATAAAAATAAATTCCTTAGAGGTTGAAGGAATCCAGTTTATACAACAGACTCCCTGTTCTTTGAAATGTGGTTATGAGGGGTTTCATCAACATGGGGCTGAATTTACAAATCCCCACTCAGAGTTGAAGTGATAGAATCACTTTGGAGCTTCCTCTGACACATCTTCAAAGTCCAAACTCCGGACATAGATAGGGTAGTGTCCTGGGGAGTAGATATCTTAGTACTTGGTTTTATGGCTCAAGGTGGGGGACCTTGGCAAATCACTTGACTTCTACTTCCTTTTCTGAAAAATGGTATTCTTTTTGAAGAAAACTGATCTCAGAAACTTAAGGATCAAATGACACAAATGCCTGATGAGACTAATCTAAATTTATACAATTCTAGACTAGTGAAAAGATTTGTGTAGCATCATTATGTCAAAAAGTTGCCCTTGTGATAGCATAAACAATAATAATAGCTTTCAGTCGCTGAATGTTTGCTAGTTGCCAGGCACTATGTTATGCACTTTACCTCCACATTTGTATTTAATCTTCATGGTAATGCTGTGGAATTTAATATTATTTCTGTTTTACAGGAACCTGAGTTTTAGAAAGGTCAACTACTTACCCAGTTTTATGTGGTAACAAAAGGAGTGTAATGAAAGGAATCTAGCAGAGCCTGTTTCCTTAATGACCCTTCTCACACTAGACATGGTGGCAGTCTTTGGCAATCGTGAACCTTCCACACTCTTAAAGTATTCACCAGAACTAATTCTCATAGTGTAGCATGTTGCATTAGATAGAAAGCATGTTACTATCACTAATCTTGATTAAGCACCTACTGTGTACAGTATACTGCTAAAACTGAAGGGACAAGAATAAGACAAAGAAAGAAGAGGAACTCTTCAGAAAGAAAAACCTATCACTAAATGAAAACATAAGAAAGGCTGTTTACTGTGAGCAAAGTGGCGGGAGATGAGCAGTTCCTTGTGGGTGCAAGATGGAGTTGGAGGGAGAAAGGAGCCAGATTGTGAAGGGTAATGCTGAAAAGATGGGGATGCAACTTGGAAGACAGAAGCTGCCAAAGTTAAGACCCGAAAATCCATCGTTAAGTAAAAGTTAAGATGTTAAAATGCTTCAATACCCCTGGAGGTCAGATTTGCTCGTGTTTTTTGATAGGACTGGTGGAGGCACAGAGTGGTGTTGCCACATATCCAGTATCGTTCATCTAGCTGAAAGGATCTTCCTATGAGACCACATTATGTCCCCTCACAGACAGAATCCAGGCAGACAGGCTGTCTTGTGCGCTGGCCCTTGAAAAAGCAGAGCTGTCTTAGAATCTGATTCTGAGGAGTTCTGATTCGTTTTCCCGTGCCAACAATGAAGGAGCAGGGAGTCCCAATGTAACTGCTAACCTTACTTCCTGGCACCCGTAACAGCAGGGCAGGCTGTGAACAAAGCATGAAGGGCTGTGTGAGCCCAAACTCCAGGCCATAATTGTGCACCAAGTCTGCTGCTCCAAGGCTGGAACGGGCTGTGCAGAAACGAGGCACCTCAGAAGCCAAGAGGAGCATCTGCATTTGTGTGCTGTGAATTAGTAAGCAAGCTGCCACTGTGGATTCCCTCTAATGTCATCTTTTGCTTCTATCAACCTGAAAATACTTCAGAAACCTCTTTGTCCCTGTCCCATGCCTGAAAGATGACCTGAGGTCATCACTGCAATGCTCTGGCTGCATGAAGGGCATTATTCTAAAACCCTGGGTGTCTCCCACCTTTTTAAATTAAGGGAGTTGCCAGGCTTCAGCAGCAGGCACTTAGTAAGCCTGTTTCTGTGATTTCTTCTGGATGAAAAAGACAAACTGTTCTACCAGTGTTCCAAGAAAGAAAGTGTTTGTTCACATGTTGTGAATCCACTTCCACCCACATGTTCCCTCCTTCCCTTTAATCCTGCCCCCTGTGCTCTGATATACACATCAGTCCTGCCCAGAAACCCACACAGACTCATACATACCTCACACTCACAGAACTACATGGAGGGTTACTGAGATCTGGAGAATTCAAAATTATGTAAAGTTCAGGCGAGAAGGAGAGAAGTCTGTGTGGATGAGTGCCGGTATTTATTTATTTATTTATTTATTTTTGAGTTGGAGTCTCACTCTCACTCAGACTGGAGTGCAGTGGCCGCTCCCGGCCACCGCAGCCTCGAACTGCTGGGCTCCGGCAATCCTTCCGCCTCAGCCTTCCAAGTAGCTGGAACTACAGGCGTGCGCTACCACACCCGGCTAATTTTTTTTTGATTTATTGTAGAGATGAGGTCTCACCAAGTTGCCCAGGCAGGCCTCGAACCCTCAGGCTCAGGCAGTCCACTCGCCTCAGCCTCCCAAAGTGCTGGGATTACAGGCTGAGCCACCGAGCCGGCCGAGTGTCGGTATTTATATTAATATATAATGATAATCATTATTTTCTTTATAATATTGTATTTCACACTATTTATACAATGTTCATAAATATTTCCTAAGGTTTTTTTTTTTTTTGTCTTTGCAACTATTGTGTAACTGCTATGTTATATTACATTGGGTTGGTGCGTCATTTTCACTTTACTTAAATCTAATTTTGAACATTTAATTTTCAAATACTTGTGATGATAACCAAGGCTATAGTAGACATTTTCTTTGCATTGCTTGCTGCAGGATGATTTCTCCAGAATATGTGTCCTGGAGTGGAATTATTGGGAAAGGGAATGTGAAAAACTTTAATAGCTCCTAATAATTATTTTCTTGTTTTTCCCCCCAAAATATATAGTGGAGACTTTTTCTGTCATTAAGAGTGTGAATACACCAATTTAATATAAATTTTTCCAATAATGTTCTGTAATTTTAATGTATTTTGTTTGTTCTACTAATCTGTTAAGTGTAAAATGTTATAGCAAAGTTTTCTTAATTTGAAATTTTATGATTGGTAGGAAGCATGAACATTTTCCAAAACACTTCATATTTACTGTTTATTTTATGTACATTGCATATATATATATTTGGCATCTGTGAGTTTTCTCATAAAGTTTAATGAGTCCTTTAAGTGGTAAAGACATTTGTAGATAATAATAATTTGCTTCCTTCAAATGCTCTTCCTTCAACCCTTAGCAAGACTTACTCTTTCTCATCATCATTCAGATGTCTGCTCAACTGACAGCTTCTTAGAGAGTAGCCCTGACCTACCTATGAGAAACTCAAGGCAGAAGTGTGGATGAGAACAATAACGCTAGAGCCAGACTGTCTTATTTAAGAGTATGAGTATTAGAAGGCAATAAGAGTTTTAAAGGGTGGAGAAGACATAAGAAAGTAAGAGTGGGCCTTCTTCCCATTCTTTTTCTAGTACAAATCCTGCTGGTATGGTCCTTTTTTGATGCTTCAGTGAACATCGATCAAGAATATTCTGCATCAAGTCTCTGTGACAAATTATTGTGTCCAGGGAAGAAAGTTCTACAAGAAGAATCAGTCCTCCAGAGGCACTAAATTGGAAAAAAAAAAAAAACCTATTACATAATAGCATAGGATAGTGGACAGAGCATGGATGCGTGAATTTTGGAGACTGTTTGACCCGGGTTCAAATCCTGTCTCCATCATAGACTAGCTATGGAGCTTTGAACAAGTTGCTTTACCTTTCTGAACCTCTTCCAGGCCTTGTAAAGTTACTAAGAGGATTAAATAAGTTGTGGTATACACGAAATATAGTAAGCATTTAGCATACTATAATAAATTAGTATTGAAAGAGGACATAAGTGGTTCTCTTTTGGGAAGTCATATTTCTGTTACTGTCTGAGGAAAGAAAAGTCCTATGGGTTCAGACAACAAGTAAGTTGAAACTGATTCTTAAGTGACAGATTTTAGGGTTAGAAAGAAACTTTTAGTAGGGGTAGCATGACATAAACCAAAACTTTTTAATGGAAATATGCAGACATATGGGAACATGGAATGGAGTTCATCTCCTTTGAGTGAAGTGGATGATTGAGGTATAAGAGTGATGGACATGAGCTCTGATGGTAGAAAAGCAAAGAATCGCTCTCTGAGATAAATGAATACGATTCTTATTCTTCTCCCTTTAACTATGGTATTTGGAACCAGAGCAAAGGGGCACTTGGAAAGCAAAGAACAGTTTGCTGGTGGTTAACACAGAAGATGCTAGCATTGTGCTCTTTGATACATTGAAGAGAGATCATCTTCATCTATCTATCCTCTGAAACCTAAGGCAAGAATTGTTCTGGAGAAATGTGTTGACTCCCCCACAGGACAACTGTTTAAAGTATCTAAATTAATATCATATTTGATTAATAGTATCTTTTACCATTTATCCAAGCACTTAGTCTGTACCAGATACTCTGCCTAGTGTGCTAAGTGCAGTGCCTCATTTAATTCTCTCATTAACCCTAAAAGCAAGTGCCAAATTTATTTCTCATTTTATACGTGAGGAAACTGAGGCTTGGCAACATTACACATTGAGGGTAGATTTGAACTCAGGACTATCTATCTCCAAAACTCTCAAGAGTCTTTAACCTTAGCTTTACTATCTCTTCGCACAAGCATTTTTTGATCACTGCCTTCTCTTCTTTTCCCCCCATGTCCCCAAATGCGTTGCATTTCTTTCTTCTCAACCTCTCTCCTCCTGATCTCACCCTTGCCCAAGCTCTCGCTCATGCACCCAATGTCTCAGCATTTTTGGAACATATACAGTGTGCCAAGCACTCTACTGAATGATTTTATTTTTTCTGTTATTATTTCTTCATAATGCCTGATACAGTGTTGGAAAAGTACTTAATAAATACGTGATCCTGTTAGGTGTGGCCCAGTGTCCTCAAGTAATTGAATAAGTACAGGATATTTTAGCTAAAATTTTCAGAAATGGGAAGTACTTCTTTCCTTCCACTCCTTCCTCTGTTTCCTTCACTTTCTACTCTCCCTCTCTCCCCAAGTTTTCTTTCAACATTATTTATCATGCAAATGTCCTATATCAAATATTGTGCTAAGTGCTCGGGGTACAATAAAATGCATAGAAAGCCACAAAAATACAATTAAAACACATTTCTGAAGCACTGTCAGGTTGTAATGCACATTTCTTGCAGGCAGCAGCTCAACATTTACCCCTAACTCAATAGTTGTAATATAGTGCTTGTCACTGCTGCCCTTTATAAAAACCTCCAACAGACCCAAGCAATGGACAAGAAGGGCAAAACCAAAGATTAAGTGAAGGGTCAGGGAGGCGGCTCTGGGTAATTCTCATCCATTTCATTCCATCCAGTGACCAGATAGTTTGAAGCAGAGAGCAGGGGAGTCCTATGGTCAGGTTTACAAATCCACATCTGAGAGGAAGAATTGGAGAGGGTGAGCTTGTTGAGAACCACAGGAGGTGGGCGAGGCAGCTCTGGTCATAAAACACTATATCTGAGTGTGTCTAAGTGTTATGGAATGGATGTTTGTGTCCTGTCAAAATTCGCATGTTGAAGTCTTAACCCCCAATATAATAGTATTAGAGATGCGGCCTTTGAAGGATAATTAGGTTTCCATAAGATCATGAGAGAGGAACCCCCATAATGGGATTAATGTCCTTATAAAAAAGAGGAAAAGACAACAGAACTTCTCTCTTCACTATGTGTGGTGTGGACGGAGTGAGAAGGCAGCTGTCTACAAGCCAGAAAGAGAGTCCTCACTAAGTACTGAATCTGATAACACTTTGATCTTGGACTTCCCTGGCTCCAGAACTGTGAGAAAGAAATTTTTGTTGTTTAAGCTGCCCAGTCTACAGTATTTTGTTATAGCAGTTCAAACAAACTAAGACACCAAGTTTCTCTAGCAACATGGCTGAACAAATTTTGTAAATGACTGACAGGTACAGGAAGCACCCCTGTTTTCATCTGGATGTAGTTGTAGAGGAATAACAAGATGCCATTATTCGTGCTCACTTGGGGGAAATAAAAATTTTCAAACCAGACATATACATGAGGGGAAGTTCCGGTAGAGATGAAGTAGTGGACTGAGTGCTTCTCCTCATGCCTGACCTTAGTTCATCCTGTGGACCCTCTTTTGTGAATCTGAGGGCACAGCAAAAGACCTTCTAGTTTTTCAACAGAGATCTGGACATCTGTAATGGACAGGTTTCTCTGCTAGACAAAGTGGGTTAATTTTCTTATGAGCAAAAACCATCTTCAAAAGAATATTCACATTGTTGATCTCTGATTTCAAAAAGCAGAATAGCCTGTATAAGTTTACCCACCACTCTGAGCTCATATTCCTCAGCCACAGCAGGAAATGAAGTTTGGATTTCAGGGATCAGAATACTTTTGGTTTCCTGTAGCAAATTCTCATGTATTCATTAAATGAACAAGTTGAGTACGCCTAGGAAATATGTATTGTTCTCTCATTCTTTGTCATCCACTAATAGTGTGCATTTGTGTAACAATAGGATCAGTAAGCTGGTTTTATGTGGTCTCTTAAGTCATTTCATGGAAATTTTCCAGTAGTATATTGTTATCTTTACCATCTTTTCAGAGATCTCCTGGGAATGTCTAAAATATGAAACTGGCCAAAAACTTATATTGAGAAGTTTAATTAGCAGAAAATGCAATATAACACACGTCACACAATTTCATAGACTGCATTACAGATTAGATATTGATAATTTCTGGGTGATTTCAATCTGTAAGTTCATTTTCCTCAACCACATTATTTATATTTTATTCTTACTTAGGATTGATAAAAGCCTGTGGTGTTATCCTTCCTCTTATTTATTCATCCAGAAGATAATTACTGAGTGCCTATCTATGCCAAGCAGTCTTAGACAATGGGAGTGCAGCCGTGATAGGTCAGGGCCTGGCTCTTAATGGAACTTAACTCTAGGTTACCACTGTCTAGCAGAAGATTCTGTGATGATGGAAATGTTCCAGTGTGATTAGATTATATTAGGAAATGATTTGCTGTCCACTATAGTAGCCACCAGTCCTATATGGCTATTGAACACCTAGGACATGGATAGTACAACTCAGGAACTGAACTTTGAGAGCTGTTTGATTTTAATACATGTAAATTTAAATAGCCATGTGGGGCTAGTGGCTACTGTGTTGGACAGTACTGTTTTAGTGGGAGAGAGAAATTTTGTTTTATTTTTCTTGTTTGTTAAATCAAGCTTTACTGATAAAATGGAATTCAGAATATCTTACTAGGAACAGCAGCAGGCCCAGCCAATCATACAGCAAAAATGTGGCAGTCTCCTACTATATGTAGGAAGCTGCTGCTTATCAATTAGTAATTAAGTGTAAGGAGAGATATCAATTTTAAACAAGTAGTTGCAAAACCAAGAGACCTCATAGATATAGACACATGTTATGTACCCAAACTAATTGTTTATCTTTAATTAAAAAAATAAAAAAGCATATTCAAATGGTGGTGGGTTTTGTGGAGGAGATAAACAGGTGACCTAATGGAAGTAGTGGAGGAGGCTGGCTTCCATGGGGAAATTAGGACGGCCTCTGGGTGAGGAGGAGTCAGATTTCTGAGATGCTGAAAGGAAAGGATTGCAGGCAGAGGATAGCAAGGCCGAGTCTGATGCTTCTTAGGCGTGTACGGAACATGCTGACGCCTGTCCTTCCCAGGTACACGCTGGGGCTGCTCCTGCTTTGGGGTGACAAACTCTCTTCTCTGGGAGGACCTCTGGGGCATGCACCAGGCTTGGGAGTGACCAGAATGGCCCCACTCAGATTTGCTCCAGTTGAGCTCTAGTCTCTTCTCTGCACTGCAGCTGGTACCGGAGCTGACCCTATGTCCTGGTGACTTCAGCTATGTTCTTTTAGTTTCTTATACCCTAGGTATCCACAGGCAGCACGGTGGCTATTTGCTGCCTAACCTACTTTCTGCATCTAAACCTCTTCTGATTTCTCTTGGGAGAGAACTTAATTCCATTCTCTGACTCATTTCTTTATCCACACTCTAGTAACTGAAACTTTTGTCTTTCTCTTTACCTCCCTCACCCAACTTGTGTTCTCTCATTTGTCCTTCTCACTAGTTTACTGACTTCCCTCCCTGCGAAATTGACCACAAAGCATAGTGCGTTCCTGTTTCTAGTGCTATCTTTTCCTAGCACTGCAAAGCACTTGCACACACAGGAAAACATTTGGTACTTGAGGTATGAATGGTTTTGTTATTATAACTATCCTAATTATTATTACCAACATCATCGCCATTTTTACAGATGAGGGTAAAAAAAGATGCTTAGAGAAATGTAGTGTAATGCCTTGGTTCAAGTAACCCTGATCATAAAGAGCCCAGCTACAATGTCTGACTTCGAATTCAGTTCTTTTCCCAAATATTCTACCTGTCCTTATCCTGTTACTTCAGCCTATTGAGCTGTTCAGTCATTGAACTGCTTCTCAAGTTTGAGGACTTGAGTAACTCAAATAAATGATCTGTTTTCCAAGTTTGAGAAGCTCTGTAGCTTCTCCTTTGTCATGTTCATGCACATGGTCATACTTGGTACAGAGAGGAGATATTCTGAATGATTTGGTGCATGCTTTATTATTTTCAAACATTTCAAATGAAATTAAGACACTCATTTGAAAAATTCTGGGATCTCAAAATACATATTTTTGTAGATTCCTTGAGATTAAGAAATATTTTAAAATTTTATTTTATTTTAGGTTCAAGGGAACAAGTTCATGTTTGTTATATGGATGTATTGTGTAGTGGGTAGGGCTTGGAGTTCAGGTGGTCCATTCCATGTAGTGGACATCATACCCAATAGGTAAGTTCTGAACCCTAGATCTCTTCCCCTCCTCCCTCCTTTTTAGTGTCCCCAGGGTTTATTATTTCCATCTTTGTGACCATTTAGCTCCCACATATAAGTGAGGACATTTAGTGTTTGGTTTTCTGTTTCTGAGTTAGTTCACTTAGGATGATGTTCTCCAACCCCATCGATATTTCGGCAAAGGGCATGATTTCATTCTTTTTGTGTCTGCATAGCATTCTATGGTGTATATACACCACATTTTCTTTATTTAGTCAATTGTTGGTTGGCACTTAGGTTGGTTCCATGATTTTGCTCTTGGGAAAGGTGCTACAATGAACAGGTATCTTTTTTATATAATGATTTTTTTTTTCTTTGTGTAGATCCCTATTAGTGGGATTTCTGGGTCAAATGATAATTTAATTTTTAGTTCTTTGAGAAATCTGTATACTGTTTCCATATAGGTTGAACTAGTTTACAATCCCACCAACAGTGTATGAGTATCCTCTTTTCTCCACAACTGTTGGAATAGCCATTCTGGCTGGTGTAAGATGATATCTCATTATGGTTTTAACTTGCATTTCCCTGATAGTTAGTGATGTTGAGCATTTAAAAAAATATGTTTGTTAGCCACTTGTTTGTCTTCTTTTGAGATGTATGTATCTCCTTCATATTTATATCCTTTGCCTATTTTGATGGCTTCTTTCTTTCTTTTTTTTTTTTTTGAGTTGGAGTCTCACTCTGTCACCCAGACTGGAGTGCAGTGGCTGCTCCCGGCCACAGCAGCCTCGACCTGCTGGGCTCCGGCAATCCTTCTGCCTCAGCCTTCCATGTAGCTGGAACTACAGGTGCGCACTACCATGCCCGGCTAGTTTTTGATTTGTTGTAGAGACAGGGTCTTGCCAAGTTCCCTGGGCAGGTCTCAAACCTTTGGGCTCAGGTAATCCACTCGCCTCGGCCTCCCAAAGTGCTGGGATTACAGGCTGAGCCACAGAGCCCAACCTACTATGGTGTTTTTAAGGTTCGATCTTAAAACATGCTGCATCAGTAGTTTCTTTTTATTGCTGAAGAATATTCCATTTTGTAAAGCATAAGTTGTTTATTCATTTACCAGCTGATGGACATTTGGGTGGTTTCCAGGTTTTGTCTCCTGTGAATAATGCTGCTGTGAATGTTTGCATACATGTCTTTATGTGGATATATGTTTTCATTTCTAATTTCATTTCTTACCTAGGAGTAGAATTTTGCTAGGTTGTATGGTAAACTTATGTTTAATTTTAATTTAAACTTATGTTTATTTTAACAACATGCCAAACTGTTTTTCCATAGCAGAAGCGCCATTTCACATTTCCACCAGCAGTATGAGGATTCCAGTTTCTCCACATCCTTGTCAACACTTGTTATATTGTCTTTCTTTTTGATTGTAGCCAATCTAATGGATGTGAATGGTATCTGATTGTGGTTTTAATTTTCATCTCTCTGATGACTAATGATGGTGAGCATCTTTTCATGTGTTTATTGTTTATGGATGTATCTTCTTTGCTGAATTGTTTATTTAATTTTTTTCTTTTACTTTATTCCACAAAACTTCTAGTAATTAAATGAACAGTACTTAATACATTTGCCCTCTTTTGGGGGCTTTTTGCTTTCATTTTCTTCAACCTCAGATGTAGTCAACTGATCGGTTTCAGGATCTTTGGACTTAGGAGGACAGTTCTTATGAGGCTGTGCTTCAGGTTTCTACTCTAGGTCGGCCAGTCAGCATCACTCTGGACATATGCCACAAGCTGGACTTCATAATTCTGGCCAGTGTAAGCTAATGATCCAAACTCTCTGAACTGGAAAAAATGAGAACTGTCCAGGAAATAACTGTTATCACCACTGAGCTGTTAGAGAAAGCAACTGATGAAGGGGAGTTTCTTATCCTTTCAAGGTCATTGCATTTCTAAAACGTAGTCAAGGGAAGAATGTCAATATGAAGCTATAAGTCAAAGCTTTCCCCGCCTCCCGCCGGATTTAAATTTCTGATTGACTCTAGTTTTTTTGTTTGTTTGCTTGTTTGAGTTGAAGTCTCACTCTGTTGCCCAGGCTGGAGTGCAGTAGCATGCTCACGGCCACCACAATTTCGACCTGCTGGTCTCAAGCCATCCTTGCACCTCAGCCTTCCAAGTAGCTGGAACTACAGGTGCACACTGCCACGCCCAGCTAATTTTTTGGTTTATTGTAGAGACAAGGTCTTGTTAAGTTGCCCAAACTGGTCTTGAACCCCTGGGCTCAGGCAGTCCTCTTGCCTTGGCATCCCAAAGTGCTGGGATTACAGGCTTGAGCCACCATGCCTGGCCAGACTCTAGTTTTAATTTTAATTTTATTTGTAAATTTAATTTAATTTTATTTTTTTGAGTTGGAGTCTCACTCTGTCACCCAGACTGGAGTGCAGTGGCTGCTCCTGGCCACCAAAGCCTCGACCTGCTGGGCTCCGGCGATCCTTCCGCCTCAGCCTTCCAAGTAGCTGGAACTACAGGCACGCGCTACCACGCCCACCTAATTTTTTGGATTTATTGTAGAGATGAGGTCTCTCCAAGTTGCCCAAGCACGTCTTGAACCTGCAGGCTTAGGCAATCCATTCACCTCGGTCTCTCAAAGCATGGGATTACAGGCTGAGCCACCGAGCCCGGCTGATGGCTTCTTTTTCATCCTGATTTGTTTGAGTTCCTTGCAGATTCTGGATATTAGTCTTTTGTCTGAGGCATAATTTGCAAGTATTTTCTCCCATTCTGTAGGTTTTCTGTTCACTCTGTTGATTATTTCTTTTGCTGTGCAGGGGTTTTTTAGTTCAATTAAGTTCCATATGTCTAATTTTTTTGGTTGCAATTGTTTTTGGTGTCTTCATCATAATTTCTTTGACTAGGCTAGTGTCCAAAGGATGTTTCCTAGGTTTTCTTTTAGGATTTTTATAGTTTCAGGTCTCTAATCATCTTGAGTTAATTTTTGTATATGATGAAATGTAGGAGCCTGGCTTCCTTATTCTGCATATAACTGCATATGCCAGTTATCCCAATATCATTTATTGAATACAGTGTACTTTCCCATTGTTTATTTTGGGCGTCTTTATTTAAGATCAGTTGGTTGTAGGTGTAAAATTTTCTTTCTGTGTTCTATTCTGTTCCATTGATCTATCTGTCTATTCTTTTAGCAGTACCATGCTATTTAGTTACTAAAGCCTTGTAGTATAATTTGAAGTCAGACAGTTGTGGTGGCTCCACATTTGTTCTTTTTACTTAGGATTGCTTTGGTTATTCGGACTTCTTTTTTTGGGTACCATATAAACATTAATGTTCTGTGAAAAAAGATATTGACATTTTGATAAGGATTGTGTTGTATCTGTAGATTACGTTGAGCAGTATAGTCATGTTAACAATATTAATTCTTCTGTTCCATGGGCATGAAATGTTCTTTCATTTGTTTGTGTCATTTACAATGTCTTCCATCAGTGTTTTGTAGTTCTCCTTGCAGAAATTTTCTATCTCCTTGGTTAGGTGTATTTCCAGTTCGTGTGTGTGTGTGTGTGTGTGTGTGTGTGTGTGTGTGTGTATTGTAAATGACATTGAGTTCTTGACTTGGTTCTCAGTTTAAGTGTTATTGATATGTAGAAATACAACATATTTTTGCATATTGGTTTTGGATACAGAGAGTTTACTGAAGCTGTTTATCAGGTTTAGAAGCCTTTTGGAAGAGTCTTTAGGGCTTTTTAGGTATTCAACCCTGTCATCAGAGAATAGGATAGTTTGACCCTTCCCTGACAATTTGAATGCTTTTAAAGTTCCTTCTCTTGTTGTATTGCTTTTGCTAGTACTTTCAGTATGATATTGAATAGGAGTGGTAAAGGTGAACATTCCTATCTTGTTCCAGTTCTGAGGGGGAATGTTTTCAAGTTCCCCCATTAAGTATGATGTTGGATGTGGGTTTGTTATATATGATTCTTATTATTTTGAGAATGTTCCTTCAATGTCTAGTTTGTTGAGGGTTTTTATGATGAAGGATGTTGGATTTCATTGAATGCCTTTTCTCCATCTATTGAGATGACCGTATGGTTTTTGTTTTTACTTCTGTTTATGTGGTGAATTACATTTATTGATTTTCAGGTATTGAACAATCTTTGTATCCCTGGAATAAAATCCACTTGGTGATGATGGATTATTATTATTTTTTGTTACATTGTTGAATTTGATTTGCTAGTATTTTGCTGAGGATTTCTGCATCTATATTCATCAGGGATTTGGCCTATAGTTTTCTTTTTTTTGTTGTGTCTTTGATTTTGATAACACGATACTGGTTTTGCAGAATGAGTTAGGAAGGAGTCCCTCCTTCTTGATTTTTTGGGAATAGTTTCAGGAAGGTTGGCACAATCTCTTCTTTGTATAGTTGATAAAACTTTGTTGTGAATCTGTTTGACTCCGGGCTTTTGTGTGTGTGTGTGTGTGTGTGTGTGTGTGTGTGTGTGTGTGTGTGTGAAGATTTTGTATTATTGATTCAATTCCATTGCTCATTGGTGTATTCATGGTTTCTATTTCTTTAGTCCTTGGAGGTTGTATGCTTCCATTTCCTCTAGGTTTTCCAGTATGTTGTCATAGAGGTGTTCATACTAGCCTCTGATGATCATTTGTATTTCTGTGGTATCGGTTGTTATGTCACCTTTGTCATTTCTGATTGTAATTATTTGAGTCATCTCTCCTCTTTTCTTAGCTAATCCAGCTAGTAGCCTGTCAATTTTGTTTATCCTTTCAAGGAACCAAGTTTTTGAATCATTGATCCTTTGCATATTATTTTTGGTCTCAGACATTAAGAAGCATTGATTTGTGTTTGTTTATTCTAGTTCACAATTTTATTCACGGAAGACAGAGTCTTCCTCTGTAGGTGCCGATTAAAATCTATCAGCTCCACTGTACCCTGTTTTAAGTGCAGAGTCCAGAGGTTGGAAGGAAGAGCAGATTTGGGGAGCCAACAGAAATTTTGTGGGAGAGGCAAAAACAGGGATTGTAGAGGTGAGGGTTTCTCTCTCTCTCTCTTTCTTTTTTCTTTTCTTTTCTTTTCTTTCTTTCTTTCTTTCTTTCTTTCTTTCTTTCTTTCTTTCTTTCTTTCTTTCTTTCTTTCTCTTTCTTTCTCTTTCTCTCTCTCTTTTGCTTTCCATGCTGGGCTGTGACTGCTCTTTCCATCAGGAGCCTCTGATTCACAGGAAGAGGGTTTATGGACTAGTTATATCAGTCTGGGGAGGGGGGTGTGGGCTCAGATTGCAGTCCTGTTTTGGGGTCTTAAGAATAAAACTAATGAATATTTGTATACATATTTCCTAATTCTGTCATCAACATTGAATCTCAGAACCATCGTGGGAATAAGATACTGTCATTTAAGCCAAAGTGGTGGTGCAGTATATTGTCTACATGTGCAGCCTCTATAATTTTGGCAGCTGGGTTTTGGAATCTAGCTCTGCCTCTTGTCCAGTTTTGTGACCTTGTCCAAGCTCACTTCTTTGTGCCTCAGTATCTTCATTTGTAAAGTAGTAATGGCAATGGTTTTTACCAAGTAGGATTTTTCAACATTAAATGAAATGATATATGTGAAATACATACTCAGTTGACAAATGGTAGCCATGGTTATTATTATTCCTGAATATGCTATGGATTGCTATACAGTGTAAGAATGTTACAACCAAATCCTTTTCTGGATCAAATTAAATCCAATTTAAGCCTTCCTTCACTAAGATTGACAAGGATGTAAAATATTAGACAATTTCATGAATCTCTTCACCTCTTTGTATCCTATAACTACCTCTGGACTTAGCCTAGAAGATGGAGAAGGGCCTGGTCATCAGTCTGTGTTGGTCACCATAAGTCCCACTGTTATGCCTGCCATGCTGAGAGCTGGTCCCTTATCATCATCAGCCACTTCCCTGCATTGGGGTCCTGTCACCTGCTCCAGGCTCCCATGGTGCCATCCATGCTGCCATCCCCACCTGAGCAACCACCTCTCTCCATCTGTACTTCATTCAACATAGGTCCTGCTCTCTCGGACCATGGAATCCTAAAACTCTAATCCTGGATCCCCAGGCTCTTTCCTACATGATTAGCACCCTGACCTTTTTAACCTCAAGGCTACACAGCTTACAACCCCTCCTTCTAGGGCAGTACAGATTTATCCCCTGAAAAGAGTCAACACATTCTCCAAACAGGCAGCATAATGCAAAATTCAGCACATTTCATTAGGAAGGTTATTGTAGTACATTTGAACTTGAATACTTTCCAACAGAGCTTAGACTCGCCAGTGTAGACCACAGGCCCTATGCATACCTCTTGTTTTATACCCCCAATAATTCCTACATTTATGTATGACTCTTATAGGTATTTTAATTTTTAAATTCTGGGTGAAAGTTTTCTTTAGGGTACATCACTCTACTCACCCTGCCCTTCATGGTCATACCTGCTTTTAGGTTTCACACTCCCCCCCATACACAATTAATTACTTCTGAAGGCAAAGAGTTCACAACTGCAAACTTAAGGATTGGTTGTGTTTTTTACGAAAGGAAAATAAATATTATCTCATTTTTGTGAGGTTTGCTCTGGGGTGGTGAAGGCATAGGACAGAGACATGTATTATAAAGCAATTTCAGTATTAAATTATAAAACACCCTGGTATATTACTTTTTTACAGAAGAGTAATCTGAGTTAAACAAATTTAGTGACTCTCCCCAAATTGCTTGGTAAGTAGCAGTGTTTTTATCCCACTTTGCCCCTCTTTGCTGCAGCAGAACCTTAGTAAATGAGGATTTGCCATTAATTACAGACATTTCTGATTGGGGTATTAGAATCTTGGTACTCAGAGTTCTGGGTGTACCTGTCTAGAAAAGGAAATATTACTTGCAGTATTAGTTGATATCTTAATAAGATCATGGTGTTTTTCTTTTAAGGTAAACCTGGATAGGTGGTTTCTTTTTCTTTTTTTCTTTTTACTTTCCTGATATTTCAACAGACAGTGGTCGGTTTTGGTCCCCTCTATCACATTTGACTACTCTTTGCTGGGATTCTCAGTTGTTTTTTTTTTATATTAGAGAATTCTGAGTGGCATGCAACTTGTATAAACTTTCCATGCTGAATTCCACTACCCCTAAATTTAGGGATATAAAAAAGTTAATTTTAATTTAGACAGTTTCATTTAAATTTAAATTTCAGGTCTGGACACCACTGAAGTAAAATGTGCATTACAAGTGAGGGGCAGAGTTGGATAGAATGCGTGTGTCTGGTGAATAATATGTGAGAGTGCTTCTAACCAGCAAAGCATATTGCTTCTATTCAAAATGTTTTATGAGAAGAACTTTAATCCCTGTCCTTCATTCGTTGTCCTGTCCTTATCCCTTCCTTTTTCATTCATTCTATCACTGTGTCATGATCATCTCATACAAGGTACAGTGTTGTACAGGGAGGGACAGGTCGGATGTGGGTCCCTGACTTCAGCTCATTCACCCTGGTGAACAGAGGCACAATGCAAACAGACTGAAAAACACCATCATGTGATGTAACAATACAACCGTTAGGGTATAATTAATGTACCATTTGTTCAAAGAGAGACCATTTCATTCTTCATCAGAAATCTTTCCAAGAACTTGATTAGACTTGGATCTTGAACAATAGTCCTTCACCAGACACAGGAGGAGAGACTAGGTAAGAGACATTCTAAGCAATATAATGTGAACAACCATCTGAAGATGGCCAAGTGTCCTTTGTGTTTGGAGCATGACTAGAGTGGAGGGAGTACCTTAATAAAGGATGGTGGATAATGACTCTGGAAGGGAGGACAAGAGAAAATGTGAAGACTTGTTTGTGTCATGCTCATGGATTTTCACTTTATTCTATAGCTAATAAGGAGCAATCAAAAATTTGAAAGCCAGAGCTTGCAATTTCACTAATCATCAGGGAAATGCTCATTAAAAACTACAATGAGAGATAATATTATACCTGTTAGAATAGCTATTATAAAAAAGACGAAAGATAAGTGTTGGTGAGGATGTGGAAAAGCAAACTCTTGCACACTGTTGGTGAAATGTAAGTTGGCACAGTCATTATGGATTGGTTCAAGTATTAAAATAGTATGTAGTCAAAAAAAAAAAAAAGAGAGAGAGAGAGAGAGAGAGAGAGAAAATCACAGGCCAGTATTCTTGAAGAACACAGTTGTAAAAATTCTCAACAAAATGCTAGCAAACCAAATTTAAAATTACACTAAAAGTTTCCTTACTATGATCAAGTGGAGTTTCTTCCTGGGATGCAAGAATGGCTCAACATTAAGTGTATTACATTTGAATGAATAAATGCAATACACAACATTAACAGAATGAAGGACAAAAATTATATGAATAGTTTAACAAATGTAGAAAAAGCATTTGAAAAATTCAACATCTTTTTGTAATACAAATTTTTATAAAATAATAGTGTATAATCCAGCAATCCTACTTCTGGGTAGATGTCCGAAGAATATAAAGTCAGTAGGTCAAAGAGGTATCTGAGCTCCCATGTTTATTGCTGAATTATTCACAATAACCCAGAGATGTAATCAACCTAAATGTCCATCAGTGGATGAATGGATAAAGAAAACAAGTTATAATGTAAATATAAATGGAATACAATTTAACCTTAGAAAAGAAAGAAATCCTGTCATTTTCAGCATGTACCAACCTGTAGAACATTATATTAAGTGAAATAAGCCAGGTTCAGTTAAACAAATACTACAGGATCTCATTTATATGTGGAGTGTAAAAACTTAAAAAACATGGAAACAGTAAAATGGTGGCTACCAGAGGCTGGGGGTGGGGAGATTAAAAAGATGTTGGTCAAAGGACAATAATTTCAGTTAGATATAGGATTAATTTCAAGAGATCGATTATGTATCTATTCTATAGTTAACAATATATTGTATATATGAAAATTGCTAAAAAAGTTGATTTTAACTGCTCTTATTACAAAAATATAAGTATATGCAAAAATGCATATGTTAAGGAGTTTGATTTAGCCATCCCACAATGTATCAAAACATCCTGTTGTACCTTATAACTGTGCAATTTTTACTTATCAATTAAAAAATAAAGAAAAGAAAGCAGGGACATAAAGAGATCATGCCTCCTTCTCAGAAATATAACAATGTTAATGACAAATGTATAGACTTGGACTGTGTATTCTCTCTAGGCTTGGGAACTGGTACCAAAGATGAGAGAAGGTAATCAGGGTAGACAAATGAAGATATAGGAAACTGTGAGGTTCACAGTGAATATCAAGAAAAGACATATAGGCAGAGGATGATAGCTGAACAAATACAAGGGTCTCAGTGGTGTCAACTGACACCTCTCCCACACCTTACACCTGGACACACATGCTCCCTCTTTTATTCTCTCCCTAATAATCGAGACTATTTGAAAAATTCTTTTGCTTGTCCTTTCTGTCCCCAAGGCTTTCATTCCAGATTTTCTGCCCTGAAACTAGTTGTACTTTGGTTTCCGTGGTAGCAAAACCTAGCAAATTGAACAATGTCCCTACAGAGACCTGAACTGTGGATCTTAAAATTTACAGTAGAACAATTTGGTTGTGCCCTGTTTCCAAAGAAATGAAGAGACTTAATGTTTCATGAGCTTCAATGGCAGCCACATGCCTCAGATCAAAAGGTGGTGCAAAATTATTTTTGAATTATTCTAACATGTGAAATCTGAACATTGGAATGATTTATGAAAAGAAATTATCTGACTTGGCACTAACGCCTTCTTGAGACTCATCTTTCAGCTATTTATTTTTAATCTCTCTGAATATCTGCTGCTCTGCTGATACCAACACTCGCTTCTGAAGCCAGCAAACTGTCTGCTTATAAATACTGAATTAACTGGTAAATCACATTTAATTAGACTTTGTTCATTCCTCTCAGCTTCTAAGAAGGTAACATGCCTTTTAAGCTGCTTTTATTTATACTTTGGTAATCTAAATAGGAACAGATCTGACAAAAATCTTAATTAGATGTAGACCAGTGCTAACGTTTGCCACCTGCTTCTGCCAAACCTGTATGAACCCTTGGACACAATGTTGCCCCCAAAGGGCCCTGCTCAGTTCCTGGTGCATTCCGTGGGGAGCAGGGCCTAGTGAGCACATTTACTTTTGAAAGAACTTAGGAAAAACTTCTGATGTCTCCTTTGTGTTATTGCTCCTTATTCTCCTATCCAGGGAATACTTACAGTTGAACAAAAGCAATACTTTTCAAGTATACTGGTACTATATTTCTGGTCAAGGACGTGGAGCTAGAAGAGGTGGAGGAGTGCAGTGTCTAAGGATGAAGCTCGGAGGTAGGTGGAGATGGGTGGAATCCTGCTGCCGCCTCACCCCAGTTATGGAGCTCAACATCATTTTCTGTCTCTAAGCCTCAGTTTTTTTAGCTGTAAATTGGGCTTAATACTGAATTTATTTCACGTCATGAGTTTCCCAAAATTACACATCTACAAAGTTCTGGAGTCAGGAAACAGACCTACTACTACCATGGCCTGTCCTTTAGCCATTCTACAGATAGGAATTTTCAGATAACCACATTTTAAGCTTTTTTTTTTTTTTTTCTGTATGGCCTTAATATTGCAGACTGGAACAAAAATATCAACAACATCAAAAAGGGAAAATAAATCCCTGAATTTATGCTCTCCCTTTTCAGTTCAGAGACTGGTGGAAGGAATATTCGGAAGATGGCCACTTATGTTTGAGGATTATCAAGTCTTCAAACTCTCAGACCAAACTTTGATGTTAGGAAATGTGAAGCGTCTTGAGGAGTACCACCCCTTGGGAAGAGACAGGTAGTGGAAGCGTGGTGAGGCAAGCCTGAAGACTTGCCGGGCATACATCTCTCACCTCTGTGGGCCTTGGTTTACTTCCTTTGGATTGTGGGGATACACTCAAAGTTCTCAACTTAATGTGTTCTCCTACCTGTCATTTCTTTTTCTTTCCTTTTTTTAAACTTAACATTTTATATACAATTTCTGACAGTTGGTCCTTTATCACCGGTCTTTGCTCTGTTTCTCCCTTTTCTTTCTCCCACATTTGTTCAGGTCAGTCTCAGGAATACAGCAGACTGACTTTTGGCCTCCTTTTTCTCTGACTCTAGACATTCCTCTTGTCCAGAATGTCCTTCCTCCTCTGTTCTCCTATAAAAATCTTATCTATTCTTCTACATCAGCTTAAGTTTAGTAAGGTCAACCCATTTGGGGGAAATATTGCATAACTTCTTAGACATCGAAAGGAGAAATTTTTTTTTTTTTTTGAGTTGGAGTCTCACTCTGTCACCCAGACTGGAGGGCAGTGGCCGCTCCCAGCCACCGCAGCCTCGACCTGCTGGGCTCCGGCGATCCTTCCGTCTCAGCCTTCCGAGTAGCCGGAATTACAGCGCGCGCTATCACGCCCGGCTGATTTTTTGATTTATTGTAGAGATGAGCTCTCGCTTCCCGGGCAGGTCTCGAATCCGTGGGCTCAGGCAATCCACTCATCTCAGCCTCCCAAGGCACAGGATTACAGGCTGAGCCACTGAGCCCCGCCGAAAGGAGAAATTTTAGCCCTTGTTGGCCTCTTTCTCAGGAATTTATAGAGCAAAATTAAGTTTTGCATTCTACTGAGTTTATTGCACTTTTGTTTCATATGTGATTGTTCTTTTCCTAAGAAAACTGTAAAATTTTAAAGCTAGGACCATGTATTTTCACTTATAATTCCCGTATAATTTAACATGGTTGGAACCTACTGCAGTCTTACTCAATGAAATATACATGCTTGGCTATCTTTATTTTACACTGCCCATATTTTAGCTTTTACATCTTTATGTCTCAACAGAGAAGTTGAAAAAATATTTCTGAATATGCAGCTCATGAAATGTTAAGGAATACACTTTTTCTCTAAGTATATACCTATGCATTTATATAAGTATATACAGGTAGAAGCAACACTCATGCCAACAAGCCTTTAATCTCCTTTGCATATTTGAATCGTAACAAATGGTTTCTATTTTTTCCTTGAGACCCATCTAAATTTCACTGTGTAATGAGAGAAAGAAGAGATGGAGACAGTATTTAAAATCTTTATCTAGAAGTTACTTTAAGCATTTTTTTCAAAAGAAACACATACATGAACCCCACCTCCCTCAATTTACAGATTCTTTTGAAGGAGCAAAAACAAAACAAAAAACCTTCCAGGATAACATATCTTAACTTCTTTGCAAAGTCAACAAATCGAATAACCTCAGCAACCAGTTATTCGAGTATTCATGTAGTATTACTTGTTAAACCTTTACTATTTGAGAGGCATCTTACTGGACACTTAAAACTTTTAGTTTTTGCCAGTGGAGAATTCATTTGTTTCCTTGTAGAGTGATGGCTGACACTGTAGAGTCCTACAATGCACACCAGGATGATAGAAAGGGTGGTGATTGACAAGGGCTGATCAGGAGGTGAGACTTGAATCTAAGGAAGAGGATGGGCTGAGGTGAAGTCAGTTATGTTCTGTTAGGAGTAAAGCCAGTGGACCCTTCTAGGTGCCAGAGGCTATCCCTGCCACCCACTTGGGAAGATTATGCAGCCAGACTGGATGGTTGATGAGCTGGCTGCCGTCAATTCTGCTGTAATTGCTTGGTGATGGAAGACTCTTAATCCTGGAGGATGATCTTTATAATCAACTCCATGGCAGGTGCCTAGTGCTACCTATTTGCTTGACAATGGATCAAAAGACTATCTCATTCAGAAGGATTTAAAAGGTCAGTTTCAGATTTTTCATTTGAATATCAGTGCTTGGTTTACTGCCCATTGGAAGAAGGGCTCTAGTTCTCTTAATGTTTATTTGTTTGCATCCCTGAAGTTTTTATTTGTTTAGGCTACTTTCTTTGCAAATGATGATTTATTTAGCTTAATCCTTGTCAAATCACTGGAGAGAGAATTGAAATGTAAATTTACTTCCTTTATTCCTCTTTTTACCAGAGGGGGGAACAGCTAGGAAAAGGAGAGCATACTTTCTCTGTCCCTAGTGCTGAAAGCAAACAAGAAGGCAAGAAGCTCCTCCTCCCCTTCCTTCACTCATTCCTTATCCTTGCCTTTCTCTCTATCCTTTTTCTTTCCCTTCTCTTCTTTTACCTTCATTTTCTTTCCTTTCTTGTTATTAATAGGGCACACAATTACATTCCTTGCATATTAACCTGCATCAAAGAGGTTAGGTAACAGCAGTTGGCATTTGATTTGAGTTTTTAGTGGCTTTTCCATTTAATGGAAGTAGTAACACCTAGATGTTTACTGCACTTTGAGTAACCCTTGGCTCCTTGAACTGAAGGAAAAGGATCCTTGGATTAGACGATGGGTTGCTTTTATGAGCACCGTGCGACTGCTCAACCTGCTCTTTTATTAACATTGGGATATCTATCTTATGAGGTTACACTCACAACCTCACAAAGGTGGTGAACAAAGTCAAAGGAAAGATCTGCTCAATTACAGCGCGGAGGAAGTGGAGAAAGTGAAATGCATTTTTATGACTTTGGTATAAATTATTATATGCTCTTGGTGGGTTTCTCCTGTGTGGACAAAATGATCAAACTCTGACTATAATTAAGAGCTTCAGATTCAAGTCTCTCTTTGCTATCTGGATATCCACATGAATCTTAGAGACTTCTGCTAGGTCAAAATGCCTATTAATACTATGAATTGAAAATTAAGACTAGAAGCTTCACATAGGGTAGTAATTAAGAACTCTAGATCAAATGGGCCTGTGCCCAGTTTCTGGCTCTCCCATTTATGACTTTGGGAAAGTCCGTTAAACACTTAACCTTGATTTTTCTACCTGAAAAAGATGAAAAGTAGAGAGGTTGTTAGAATCACATCAACTCATAGAGTTTTTGAGAGGATTGAATGAGATAAGGAATACAAATTGCTAAATATAATCTATGACACATAGTAAGCACTCAATAATTTCCAGCTATTGTTATTCTTAGAAGTAATGGTATAATTGGCATTTTAACTCTACTATATAAATCAACTCAGTCAACACCAGTAAAACTATGATATAGCTGATTTTGTGAAAGAAAATTATGGGATATTTTTCCCCTGTAGGATTTGTAAGATAAGTAGATTTGCACCTTTTGTATTAACTTATCCAGTTGGAAATGCCAACTCCAACCATGTCCATGTGAGGAAAAAAGGTATATCACAAGGCTGCCAGCCCCTTATGATTTTGTAAAGACTTGCTGTCTAGTTGCCCTCAGTACACAGAGAAAACTGAGTCTCCGAAGGTTCAGAAAGTGACCAGTCACTTATTTTCTAAATGAGAAGAATAGGTTGACAGGTCTTATTTAATCAGGCCCAATAAATACTTACTGAATTGGAAACTGCCTTTCTCCAGGTGTCTAATATGCCCTGTTTCTGTAGCACTGATTATAAATGGAACATCCTCCCAGAATGTTTCTCACAGTTTAGGTTGCAAGTTCTCTTCATTACAAACACTTTAGAATGTTTTCTGCAGAATCATTTCCACTCACACCTGTCAGATGGTGGCATGAAGTAGAAGGAATCTTTCGATGGAGCCAGATTCTCCTAAGTAGGTCATCATTAACCCTCTTTTGTGAAGAGAATGGTCATATCTGTCAAGAACTGAGGGCATAGACAGGTTGAAAGGGGGAGTTTGGGAACTTTTATACTGCACTGTCTTTGCTTCTTACTAAACTTCAGTTTGCTGTGTGTTGTATCCCAATAAGTTTTATCTACATTTTATCCTGTATGTAAGATTTTCATGCTTCTGCTTCTATAACAGTGATTTCAACTGGGGGCAATATTGTGCCCCCACAGGGACATATGGCAATGTCTGGGGGCATTTTTGGTTGTCCTAACTGAAGATGAGGCACTACGAACATTTAGTGGGTAGAAGCTGGGGCTGCCACTAAACATCCTGCCTTGTATAGCAACAGCCTCCAATGACAAGGAGCTGCTTGGCCCAAAATGTCAATAGTAACAAGACTGAGAACAACCCTGCTCTAGAACCAGGACTCCTCATCTGGGGGTCTTATTCTAGAGTTCAGGAGTCTATGGATGGACTGCCAGAAAACTTGTACAAAATTTTGTATATATATGCATTGTCTAGTGCAGATGATCTATGATTTCCCTCAGATTTTCAAATCTTTCAAAGGTGGCCAATTACAAAACTTCAGTCCCTGTCATGGCTTGTATCAAGAATGCCTTCCCTATTGGTTTTGGAACCATGCCCCTTTCGTCTACTAAAAACTTACTTGGCATTGCTCTGCGAATGTGCCCAGATGAATGGGATGACCATCTGTCCTGGGATGCTTGGGACATGCCAGACCTAATTACTAATATCGTTCTCCTGCATTCTCAAATGCATCCAGGCCCTGGTTTGAACCTGAGTAGTTATAAGGTAACTCCTCAGCTGTGTTGTGTCCATTTCAAGTCTCTCTGGGGTTTCAGGAATTCCTCAGTGCTGAAGCATAAACTGTGTGTCTCAAAAATAAATCTCTGCACCAAAATATACAAACATACAGAACCCCTTCACTGCTGACTACCACCTCAGGCTATGCAACACTTTTGGGGTAGAAAGGGAGAAAAGACTATATGACAAGTGCCACAATTATGTTAAATATTTTACTCAGGATATCTTTATGTACTAAAACAGATAACATTTAGAATCTCATTATGGATACAAAACACTTGCCAAATTAGGGTGTGTTCTTATCACAATCTGTGGCCTATATAGCTAAAAAATCCTGTAAAACATTCAAAATCTGCATAAAGCCTGGTCCCAAGAGTCACATTTTATATATTTTCCTCCGTTGTTATAAAACTGAAATTATTAATATGTTAGTGTGTGTGTGTGTGTGTGAGTGTGTGTGTGTGTGTGTGTGTGTGTGTGTGTGTGTGTGTATGATATATTTATCTAGCAGTTGTTTCTGGGCAAATTACTTAACGTTTTTCTGAATCCAAGAATATGCTTCTGTAAAATGAGGTAATTGGAATCAATTTTCTCTAACATTCCTTTCAGTCTAGAATTCCCTGTTTGTTTATTCATTCGTTCATTCACTCATTCATTCACTGATCTCTCCAAGCTAATTGAGCAATTGCTCCCACCTAGACCCTATATGTGGCCCTGTAGATAGAGAAATGAGAATTTTCTTTAGGAACCCAAGGTTTTCAGGGCCCTGTCGGCTATGGGCATATGGAGGCAAATCCCTAGCAAAGTCAGGGGACAAAGAGAAGAAAGTAGATGCAAACAAGGAGAGGAAAATATATTCATTTTCTATTTAAACATAATTCAGTAATGAATTCCTGTAGGGAGGCCACAGAACCTCTACTAGATTGTAAACTTTTTTGGGGGGATGGTGGCAGGAAATCACCTCTCCCTTTTAGATCTCTGGTATAAGAGTAGTAGAGAGTGATGACTAAGGGCACAGGCTTTGCTAATGTGGGTTTGAATCCCAGCTCTAGGACCTGTATCTTACTTACATCTCGGACTGAAGAGTTCACTTTCTTGAGGCTCGATTTTCTCATCTGTGAATTGGGAATAATAATAGAATTATCAGCCGGGCTCAATGACTCAACCTGTAATCCCGCGCCTTTGGGAGGCTGGGTGAGTGGATTGCCTGGGCCCACGGGTTTGAGACCCGCCTGGGAAGGCGAGACCTCATCTCTACAATAAATCAAAAAATTAGCCAGGCGTGGTAGCGCGCGCCTGTAGTTCCAGCTACTTGGAAGGCTGAGGCGGAAGGATCGCCGGAGACCAGCAGGTCGAGGCTGCGGTGGCCGGGAGGGGCCGCTGCACTCCAGTCTGGATGACAGAGTGAGACTCCAACTCAAAAAAAAGAAAAATAGAATTATCACTAATTATATTAAAGGATTATATCATAGGATTGAATAAAATGACATGTGCAAAGCACCTGGCACCTAGCACGTACTCCTTAAAGATTAGTTCAGGGATTGTTGGATGTGGGCTTCATAGATGGGAGAAGAGTAAAGGAGTCATAGTCTGACGGGCTCACACCCAAGCCCTGCCACTTACTAGGGGTATAATATTGGGCAAGCCACTTCCTCAATCCTAGCTTCTACTTCTTTGCCAGTTAAATGGACATAATGATACACACTACACAGAGTTCTTGCAACCGTTAAATATGGTGTATGTAAAGTGACTGGCGCATAGTAATAGCAACTTTGAAAGTTATTTCTCTTTCCTAAAGTCCTTTCCACCTATTTAATTTACTTTTTTCCTTCATTGGAAAATCCTACAGAGCATCTCATTTGCTTACTTACTTATTCATTAAAATTTTTTATTTGTACTGTCCTTCTTTATGGCTACCCTAATATAAACTGACTCCAGACTTCAAGGCCAGTCTTCAAGGAGGCTCCGACCAATATTTTAATCGGATTTGCCCCATCACTGTCCTTCTGCTGTGGTAGCCCCAGTAGTGGGGCCTCAGTTCTCTATCTGGGCATGTGTGCTTTCTGCCCTTGTTTCTTCCTGTTCCTTTATGACAGGCTCCTCCCTAGGATATGAATACTTTATAAGTCAGAATGATCTCTGCTCCAGAAACATCAGGGCCAAACTGGAAAGGAGTTTTTAGAGAGAACAATTACCTCTAGAGAGGGTGTGTGCTGAAGGGAAGGAAGTTGTGGCAAAACTATCTACTCTCATTTCATTCTTACCTCTCCTGTGCATGCTGGGATCTGTTTCCCCAGTGTTACACCTCCCAGAGATAGTCAGTATCTTGTCTTCAGTGGGTCCCGAAATGACCTTTTCTCTAGACTGGAAACATCTTGAAGCTGTCTATGTATCCTCATCATTTAATTCAGGGTTTAAAGTACGAGAAGAGCACAAAACACATAGTAGATTAAGTGACAGTTTATCTTCTTTTGCAGTACTCTCCTTCCTGATTTTTTGGGAAAGTGGTAAATAACTCAGGCTTTGGAGTTAAAATCTCTGTGTTCAGCTGCTGACTTCTACTTACTATCTCTGTGAATGTGGGTTAACTTTTAAAACTCTTTAAGCTACAGTTTACCTACAAAATGAAGACAATCAAAGTACCTAACTCCAAGAATTCCTGTAGGATTAAATGAGATAATTTATGTGAAGTTCCTGCTACATAAATGTGTAAGTTTTAGTGTAAAATGAATCAATGATCTAAATGTAAGAGCTAAAACCTTAAAATCATTAGAAAAGAACATAGGTGTAAATCTTTATGGCCTTGGGATTGGTAAAGTATTCTTAAATATGTCACCAAAAGCATGAGCAACAACAACAACAACAAGAAATATATATGTATGTGTGTGTGTGTATATATATATATATACATATATATGTGTGCATATATATATATGACTACACAAAAATTAAAGCCTCTGTTTATCAAGAGACATTATCAAGAAAGTGTTAAGTACAAGCTACAGAATGGGAAGAGTACTTGCAAAATATGTATCCTATGAGGTTCTAGTATCTATAGTATGTAAAGTAAAGAACTTTTACAATTCAACAACAAAAGACAAACAGCCCAATTAAAAAATTGGCAAAGGGCAAACCTTATCATTATATAATGTACCCATGTAACAAACATTAAATGATATATTTTCTAAAATGGGCAAAGGATTTGGCTAGAGTTTTCTCTAAAGAAGACATAAACGGCAGATAAACATATTTCTGTGGTAGATCACTGAGTAAGATAGACTTAAAATCCATCCAAGTTACTGTGAAAGCTATAGTATTGTCCTTCTTTATGGCTACCCTAATATTACATTGTGTATATGTGTATATGTGCAATTTTTTTTTTTTATCCAATCCAGTTTCGATGGGCAGCATGTTTGGTTCCATACGTTTGCTATTGTGAATAGTGCTGCAATGAACATGCAGGCACAGGTATCATTTTTGTAGAATGATTTGAGTTCCTCCACGTATATTCCCAGAAGGGAGATTGCTGGGTTGTATGGCAGGTCAATTTCTAGTTCTTTTAGGAATCGCCACTGTTTTCCATAGAGCTTGAACTAGTTTGCACTCCCACCAACAGTGCAGAAGCATTCCCTTTTCTCCACATCCTTGCCAGCATCTATTGTTTTTATTAATTATGGCTATTCTTATTGAAGTTAGGTGGTATCTCAATGTGGTTTTGATTTGCATTTCTTTGATGATTAGTGAGGCTGAGCACTTTTTCATGTCTGTTGGCTGCTTGTATGTCTTCTTTTGAGAAGTGTCTATTCATGTCATTTACCCACTTTTTTTTTTTTGAGTTGGATCTCACTTTGCCAGGTTGTTTTGCCCATTTTTTAATGGGGCTGTTTGTTTTTTTTCCCCTTTGGCATATTTGAGTTCCTTGTAGATCCTCGTTGTTAGGCCTTTGCTAGATATACAGTTGGCAAATATTTTTCCCATTCTGTGGGCTTTCCTGCTCTCTGAATGGTTTCACTTGCTTTGCAGAAGGTTTTCAGTTTGATGAGGTCCTACTTGTCTATCTTATCTCTTATTGTATGAACATTTGGGGTTTTGATTAGGAATTGATTGCCTATTCCAATTTTTGTAGGGTGTCTCCTGCATTTTCTAAGATTCTTATAGTTTGAGGTTTTACGTTTAGGTCTTTGATTCATGTAGAGTTGATTTTTGTTTATGGTAATAGGTAGGGGTCCTGTTTTATTCTTTTGCATGTGGTCAGCCAGTTTTCCCAGCACCATTTACTGAATCGTTTCTCCACCTGCAAGTCTTGAATCTAATCCACAGCTGCCGATTTTCCACCAAAAAGGACACATGTTGGAAAGAAGAGTTAGAAAACATTTTTACTTTTCATTTTTGTTTGTCTCTCTGCTCTAGTGAGTGTATTTGGATGAAATTGAGAATGGGTAGGCAACGCTGTACACACATTATTGCCCATTGGCTTCCAGAAAGCCAGGCAGAACAAGAAGCTTGACTACAGGTTACCACATGGAAATAGGTCCAATGACCATTTATTATACCAGGCTCTGAAAAATAAAGAGGGACTTATTAATATGTAACTACACAGTCATTACATATTTATGCTCTATAGAATACATAATTAGAGCAACACTGACTATAATTTATCATTGGTATGTGCAGTTAAGACTGCTCAGATAACCATGTACCGTAATTATGTAGTAATTGCTATTCTTTGAGTAAAAGTAGCAACCAATAAAGTGAAAACTGGCAAGTAATTGCTTTATAATTATTTTGAGAAAGAAGTTGTTCCAAGTAAAACAACTGAAGATAAGCAAATGAATCTTTCATTGACTGGGCGAGGCTAGCTATCTAGCTATCAGAAGCCCCCAGTCAGATCAAGACAGATAGTGTGCTATTTTTTAACCTTTTTTAAACTTTAAGCAATCTGGGCAGTAGGTTGATTTCCATAGAATAAATACGATTTGTGGCTTTCTTAGCAGTTATCACTAAAATTGCTTTTAAAATGGGATGCAAGTTAATTCAGAGCAGGGTAAATCCTCATTTTTTTTGGTCTTTATATCTCCCTTAGTTGTTTCCTTGATGACTAGCTGTCATTACCACAAACACAGCAGTTAGTTCATCAATCCTAGAAGCCTTTCCATTTGCTATTTTTCATAATTGCCAGAACAACTCTTTTTTATACTCAAACTTTCTTGTTGTGAGATGATTTTTCCAAGAGAGGGCTTACAAAATTTCTCTTGAAGGTATTTGATTTGCCATAACTACTAGTTTCTTTGGTAGTAAAGAGGGTTTGGTAGAGAGAGATAATGCATTTATATAAGTAGATCCTCTAAACTGTCTTATTGTCTCATAAATGTGAAACTTATTTATGTATTTAATCCACTTTCTAATTTGAGCAATAGATTACTTTTTTGTTCTTAACTTAGTAAAAAAATTAGAAGGAGACTGTTGCCAACTAATTAAGTTCATGTTGGCTGAACTTTCTTTTTTGACATGTTTCCTATTTCCGTTTGAAATTCAAGTAAAATAATTGCATGCCTTTTCAGGAACCAAACCAATAAGGATCAGTACTCCTTATTGGTTGCTTCAGGTTACTTTACCCTGTTGTTTTCTTAAAAAATCCTTGTGTTGCAGGTAATGCGAAAGGCAGTGGAACGTGAATAGCAATTAGGCAGAACGGTGGATTTTCTCATGATACAAATGAATGTGTTTATCTGCACCATGCTGCAATCGATGGACAACCTAGCAAAGGATTCGAGTTTGCAGAGCAGGCGAAAGCATATTAGAGATCCTATTTATCTATGTATTTATTTATTTGTTGTTTGTTATAAAGACCCTATTCATATCTAAGTTGAAGCAATTTTCAGATTTACTGTTCAGTGAAAAAGTCTGATGTAGAAATGTATGACTATTATTCTGCCATTGGTGTAAAAATAGTAAGTGATTAATGTATGGTTATTATACAAACTTTATTGCTGGAAAGATACCCAAGAAGCTGGTAGTGAAATTTGCCCTTGGGAAGGGATTATGTGATTGGAATGAGAGGAGATATACTTTTTACTGTTTTATTTATTTATCTTTCACATACGCTTTTTTTTTTTTTTTTTGCCTACTTGGAATATACATGTACACGCATGTATATTTACATAGATGAGAAAAGTACCTGTTGCCAATACAGTCTCAGTGAAATGAGCTAATAGTGTTGCTGTTGTTAGTCATGTAAAAACTAGCCTATGACAGAAACTATGATAACACCTGGGAACCCAAGAATCCTGTCAAACACTTGCCTGCTAGAAATTACTGACTTAAAAAAAAGTCTCCTTCACAATCTTGTTAAGCTGTAGATCCCAAGGAGGGTGAAAGGATATTAAATGGCCAGCCACTGATTTTTGTCCAGACATGAACAAGTCATTTCTCCTCTGGCATCTTTTGCTGTCATTTTTTGGTTGCAAACAGAGCATGTGGTTGTGATCACTTTCCAAAAATTTCAATAACTTTTCTAGGATAGTACTGGAAGAGTAAAGGATGTGGAGTTCTAATACCTGGAATAAAAACCCAGTTCAGTCATTTCCTAACTTTAAGTTTGTGAGCAATCTATGAAGCATCACAATGCTGCTGTGCCTGTGTGACCCTTTTCTAAGAAGCTCCGAGTAGGCATTTTAGCATAAACCCTGGAGTCCACACTGTGTATTTAGAAGAAAACCAGTCTTGTTACCCTGGTCACAAGTGACAGAGCAGGCATGCAAACCAAGAG
This sequence comes from Carlito syrichta, assembly GCF_000164805.1. Taxonomy (NCBI): domain Eukaryota; kingdom Metazoa; phylum Chordata; class Mammalia; order Primates; family Tarsiidae; genus Carlito; species Carlito syrichta. The sequence goes on along the minus strand of NW_007233627.1, from coordinate 138,605 downwards.
CAGTCACTTGTGGGCTTGCTGTGAAGGAAACCAGTTACCCTGAAGCTACTCAACACATGTCTCCGGTGTAATAGGATCACTCAGGTAGATGGTGGCCATCAGATCCAATCAGATCTTCACTTGTGGGAAGTGAAATTGTTCACAAAATAGGGTGAATTCTTTCAGCTCTGGTCCTATTGAGAAGAACTCTGAGAAAACTCCTTGGATAACTTCTAGCCTGCTCATGGTCTCTGTCTCCACTCCACATGTTCACCATACTGTTGGGCCTGGCAGTCATGTCCATCCTATGTGACCTTGCATCACTGGCCAGAGCTAGTTAGAAGAGAGATGTGCTGCTGACTTAGATTCCCTCCCTTGAATTTGAATTGGAACTCAGAAGCTTGGTCAAGTTGGTCACTTGAACTTAAGATAAACTCTGGTTTAGGGGGAAGGTTGGATGTGAGGTTGTGCAAATAATCAGGTCTTCTGAGAGCAAAGAAAGAAGCAGGTGTGCCAAGATGAGTGGCCATGCAAGAGTGACCAACTGGATTTCTGCGGATTTCTCATTCCCGGTTCCAGTCCCTGGAGAGGGGCTATTGGAGATTCCTTTGTACGCTTAATATTCAATCTTAAAACACTTTTTTCTTTTTCGTTTATATTCAATTAAGTGTATTTCTGTTACTTACCACCAAGAGCGCAATGAGTAAGAGATCAAGATTTCTGTGACAGCTACTGTTGTGTCTCTTAGTCTCAGAAGTACTGGGACCTAGAATAAACTTGTATGACCTCAAGAAGGTCACAGCATGTAGCTCACCTTTGTCTTTCCATTCAGGAAAGTAATATGTATCTTTTTCACCATACCCTACAATCACTTTCAATCCTAAAATATTAAACTCTTCTAATATGTTCTAACTTGTGCAGAATGGGAATAATAACGCTACCTTTTACACTCAGGAATTAGTATAAAAACCAAAGAAAGGGATTATTATTCTGTTTTTGAAATCCTATGTGTTCTAGGCAATCATAGTAAGTAAGTTGAACTCCTTTGGAGAGGTGGCATATGAACAATAATTAATAGAGAATGATACTGCATGTGATAGGTAGAATTTTGGTCCCTCTGATCTTTGTACCTGGTATGACACTCATAAATGCGTTACATTGCATGACTAAAGGGAATTTGCAGGTGAAAATAAAGCTGTCAATCAGTCTACCTTAAAATAGGAAGATAAATTTGGATTATTCAGATGGGACCAGTGTAATTACATGATCCATTAAAAGTATAAGAGGAAGGCAGAGAAGGGTAGTCATAAAGATTTGGAGGGTGAGAAAGACTCAGTGTAATATTGCTGGTTTCAGGATAAAGAGGGACATGGAAACAGGAAGGTGGGTGGCCCTCAGGAGCAAACAGTGGCCCCCGGCTGATGGCCAGCAAGAAAACACGGATCTCAGAGACCTACAGCCACAAGAAACAATTCTACTAACAACCTGCATGAGCTTGGAAGCAGATTCTCTTTCAGAGTCTTCAGATAAGAGCTCAGCTCTGTCTGTACCTTCAGTCTGGCCAGGTGAGACCCAGAGTAGAGAACCCAGTTAAGCCACACTGTACCTGGACTTCTGACCCATGCAGACTGTGAGATGACAAACGGGTGTTGTTGTAAGTCCCTAAGTTTCTGGCGATTAGTTACGGCAGGGATCAGAAGCTGCTCTGGGCACAGGGCTGTGTCCTTTACGGTTATTCCACCGTATCATCAAGAGGGTGCAGGAAGGAGGGATGCGGCATCAGTTAGAAAGAAGGAAGTGAAGGTTCAGAGAGATTAAGTAATTGGTTCAAAATGATAGAGTTCAGAAATTGGCAGAGCCAAATCTTGAACCCTGATTTATCTGTTAAAGGCCCAAACCAATGGTTTTTTGTTTGTTTGTTTGTTTTAACCAAATAAGATGCCAGATTTTGGCCAACTGGAGATGAGGACTGCCTCATCATCCTAGTATATAAAGTGACTCCCACGGACAATTATGCCAGGTGTATAACTCATCTTATTTCCTCTCAGCTTGCTTTGTCTGAGAGAGAAAAGGAGCCAGGCATCAGCTCTGCACCTGCAGAAAGTGGCCATGCTGCCCCAGGGCTGATTTAGCCTCCGTCAGCCGTGGCGGGAGCTCATATGGGCCTGGCTCCCGCCCTGCTTGGCAACCCGAGCTCCCTTTCACAGACAAGGCTCTGAAGCATGAAATGGGGTTTTGCACTGAAGCCTGAGAGATGCAGCGCATGGAGTTTGGTTGGGCTATTTTTCCCCCTACTGTTTGTTTTTAGAGATGAAATAAGGGCAGGCATGAAAAAGGTCTCCAGGTCATCTGCATGAGATGGCAGCCAGTGGTGTAGATAGGAATACAAATCAGGGGAGGTAGGGTGGCTGTGTGAGCCTGGACAAATAGTCAACACTTAATATGCAGCAGTCATTCTTGTTATTATTACCATCCCCCTTGTCATATGATTATTTAAGAGGCACGGAAAAAGCTTCTTGACTCCAAAAATGATTGAAGTCACAATTAAGAGATCTTTCTATTCCTTTGGTTTCAGATTAATGTCCTGTAAGATCTTTTTTTAACCCTCATCATCGTTCTATCAACACACCTGAAATACACATTGTTATAAGAAAATAGCAAGTAGCTTAAAAGACGTTAGGGATTTTCAATCAGTCTAAATCTAATCTCCCTGGTAAAGAAGAATTTGTCATTTATACTCTACCATAGCTTTTCCCAGGTATTAAGTGAGTACCATTGAGAAAATGGTACATGAGATGATTTTAAGTGATTCACAGGTCAACATATAATTTTAATAGCATTATTTATTTTGATATGAATGATAAGAAAACATGAAGCACATCAAGTGCATGATTTTTAATGAGATTAAAGTTGGTAAAAAGTAAAAACTGGTGTGTCAATGGAAAAATAGTAAGTAGATAATATATAGAGTGCAAAGATTGGGCAGGAACACAGAGGCAGTTTGTGGGTCCTGGAAATCTAGGAATCTCTGATTTAATATGACTTCTCCTCTGTTCATCAGATTATTTCCAAAGAGGACATTGGAAGAAGAGCAGAAAGAAAAAGATCCTAAACACCTGAGAAATAAAATGAGAACCAGTAGAGGTGAATGTCAAGTCTGCTAAAGAGCAGGTGCAGAGTGTATGAATAGTTCCCCGACAGGAAAGTTTGAGATCTTTCAAGGCAAACGTAGCTGCCTTCAAATATTTTCCTAGTTTCATCCAGGCTGAAGGATGAAGAAATGTGATTCCTAGTGGCCTAAGAGAGTAACAATGACTTCCATAATTGTTTTACCTACAGACAGGCTGTGCACTTATAAACTCATTTATTTATTTTTTGATGACAAAATTTCTTTGACTCCACTTGAAAGAACAATAATCTTCACAGGGCATTGGTGTCAGAGTAGCCTTGATCAACAGACAGGAAACGTGGAGCATGGAAAAGTTAAATGATCCAAGGTCTCTCAGAAAACTGATGCCAAGGCACTTAACAGCTGTTTCTATAGGAAAGAATCTGCTACTGACCTTTAGGCATCTATTTGGAAAATAGATATTACGTGATTCTTATTTCTGGGAATATAAATGGCATTTACATGACAATAAAGATCAAAGGTGAGCTGGCTAATAACAGCTCCCTTGCTTGCTGGTGTCACCTCCATTAATCACCTTCATTGTACTTCAGAAACCAATATCTTTTCGAGAAAATACAAAGGTTGCTTAGAAGTTATAGGGGATTCCATTATTCCATCAACCATTCATCACTGACAATAAAATGAGCCTGTTGCATTTCCTCGAGGAGGCCATCATTTCAGAAACAAAGATGGAGATAATTCTACGGGAGCAAAGTCTCTGGCTCTGGCTACCCCTACCTTTCCTTTCCTTTTGTTTGGTGATTTAAACTTCTTGATTCTCCCCTTGGGAGTCTAAGGTCTAATTCTTGGCAGTTTTTGCTACCTGCAACCCAGAATTCCTGCCTCACTCTGTTTAGATGGGCAGCATACTAACCTCATATCTACTCTTCCTTTTCTTCCAGTTCTCTATATATTATGCAGTGGTTTTAAGTTTTTTAGCTCTTTCTGGAAATGCAGTTTCTTCAAACATCATTTCTGAAATAATTATTTCAGTGGTCTGGCATAGTGGAAATTGTGACTGTTTGGTCATTTATACTGTGACTAAGAAGCATGTGGTTCAAGATTGTTTTGGGATTTGAGAATCAAACTCTAAATCACCCTGAAACTTTTTCCAAGTGACCGTCTCTCAGGTGTTCTATGTCTCTCTTGTAAGACAATGATCTGCTTCTCCTGCACCTACCAGGAAAGAGTTCTGAGTGTCCCATGCTCCTAGACATTGAGCACAGCCACCAGAAGCTGCTGATTTTGTGTCACCAAGTACACATGGTTAGTGAAAGCCACTGGAATTAAAAATATTCCCTTTAGCTTAGGTTCTGTAGTATTGATGTCCGTGGAAAAACTCCAAGGAAGTTAACGATGTGGTGAGGAATTGAAATTTACCTTGGGAGCTGTCTTTTTAATTTCAATCTAAGGAATACTTGATCAAAAACATTCCTTTTCTTTTCTCCTGTTATGCCATTTATGGGAGAGCTAGTGGGCAAGAGACACAACTTACTATTAATGTATTATTAACACTCTGCTTAATAACCCAAAGCCCCCTCCTTCTTCTTCTCCTGCTAGCTGTCATTGGGTTCTCACCTTATGTTCTGTTTAGTAACACCTCTTCTCATTGTCTCACTCCCTTATCAAGGAAAGAAATAATAATAAAGGACAGTGGATTGAATATGTCTGTCTCCTTGCCTGGTTAAGGGTTAAGCCAGTCTTACATGTGGAACACTAACGGGAGGTTGGTCATTCATTCAGTCATTGCACTGTTGGAGTTGAAATCCTGGAGTTAGACTGTCTCCATTTCTGTGCAATTTCTAAATATGTGAATTTGGGAAATTTATTTAACCCTTTTGTGCTTTAGTTTTCTTATCTATAAAATGTAAATAATAGTAGTACCTATAAAACAAGATTTTTTAAAGCTTCAATTGGAAAACATATACTCTATGCTTAAGGCTCTGATGGAAGTTAGCTACTCATTTATGAATTTGTTCATTTACTTAGCAGTGGTTTATTGTCTGTTGGTTACTGTATACAGAAGGATACAAAAATAGGTAGAACACTGTTTTCTTTAGGGGTTAATCTTCTGAATGTGGCGGAGCTGCAGATTCCATACGTGGTTAATCATGGTGTCATGGCAAATGACCTAGTTCAGAGCTAGTTCAGAGTGATATGTTGTAAGGTACTATGAGAGTTTAGGGAAGGAGACGCTTAGGTAACTCAGCCACGTTTTTACAAAGGAGGCAATACCTGTGCCAACTCCCAAAGGGTGAAGAGGTACTGGCTGCACAAGGTGGGTATGCCAGGTAGAAATACTGCCAATCGAAAGGTTTAGTGATGTGGGGGCAAGGTCTGTATTGTTCTAATGGTTGAATCCAGGAGGTCCATCCAGGGAGTGGTAAGAAAAATAAGATGGAAAGCTTGGAAGTGCCATGTTATAAAATACTGTGTCAGGGCCTTGGGGGCCCAGGAATGTATGAAAGTTTGCTAAGAAGAAGGGCGACAGTTTTTTTATTATTATTATTTGCCTCTGAAGAGCGAAGCTGGACAAACATAGTATAGAGGCAGTGAACCCAGTTAGAACAGTATTATAGAAATCTGGGAAGAAACTGCCAGCCATCCTTATCTAAATTTATTAATAATATGAATAGAGAACAGGGAATCAAGGAATATATTTAAGAGAAATCGAGGGCATAGAATGGGAGAATTTGGTGAGTGAAGGAATATACGGTATGAAGAAGAGTTAAAAACAACCCTGAAAGTCTAGCTTAGGCAGCCGGATAGGGGGTCATGTCATTAACTGAAATAGGACCAGCAAAAGGCAGGACTGGGTTGAGAAGAGAATGAAGGCTTATCTGTTAGGTTTCATGGTACTCCTGACTCTTGATTTTGTCTGTATGTCTCTTGTTAAATATACTGGTGGTTCTTTTGCTAGGGCTATGATGCAAACAGAAGGGCCCTTCTATGAAAGGTGGTAAGACCAAGACAGGGGCTAAGTTAACTTTTTGTGGGCAAATAAAACATTTTTTTCTTTTGTCCAAAATTTTGGAAAAAACTCCATTGATTTTCAGATTGTTAAAACAACAAATATTCATTATTAAATAAAAAGATGAATACAGAATTGGAGAAAATGAAGACCATCCTGTGAACCCGCTGTCTAGAGAGATAACCACACTTACCATTTGGGTCTAAATCCTTTCAAGCCATTTGAGAGATCTACTCAGTTTCTGTGTCTTCTGCTGCTTATTGTTTATATGGTATTTCATCTATGTCTCAGCGTAGAGGTAAACGTTTACAGAACTTTGTTATTCTTTTTAACAGATGAGTGAAATCCTGTTGTATAAATATCTCCAGGTAAATTTTCTGGAAGCGCAGTTTTTGGTTCAGGCATTGACAAATGGCAAATTTGCCATTTGATTTACATTTGATAATTGGCAAGATAAGGTTATGTAGCCCATGTGATTACATTGCTTAGTTTTCTGTTGCTGCTGTAGCAAATGAACCACAAACTTAATGGCTTGGCACACATTTACTTTCCTACAGTTCTGGAGATCAGAAGTCCAAAATAAGTCTTAGGAAGCTAAAATCAAAGTGTCAGCAGAGCTGCTTTCATCTGAATGTCCAGGAGGTAATAATTTCTTGTCTCTTCCAGCTTCTAGAGGAATCTGGAGGACTTTGGCTTCTGGCTGCATCCCTTTAATCTGTCTCAGTCATCACAGCGCTTCCTCCCTTGTTGACCATCTTACCTCCTCCTATAGACGTTTAGGATTGCAGTCAGGGCCACAAGGATAATCCCGGAGAATATCCCATCTCAAGGTTTATCCTTCATAATTTCTACAAAGTACCTTTGTAATATAAGGCAGCATATTCACAGGTTTCCTGTTAGAACATGTACTTCTTTGAGAGACCATTATTCAGTCTACTACCTGACAAATATTTCAAAAATGAAGTGTTAAATTTTCAGTAAAAAAATAATTGAAGCCCGGCTCAGTGGCTCAGCCTGTAATCCCGTGCCTTTGGGAGGCTGAGGTGAGTGAATTGCCTGAGCCCGTGGGTTCGAGACCCGCCTGGGCAGCGAGACCTCATCTCTACAATAAATCAAAAAATCAGCCAGGCATGGTAGCACATGCCTGTAATTCCGGCTACTCGGAAGGCTGAGGTGGAAGGATCGCCGGAGCCCAGCAGGTCGAGGCTGCGGTGGCCGGGAGCGGCCTCTGCCCTCCAGTCTGGATGACCGAGTGAGACTTCAACTCAAAAAAAAAAAAAAAATTGAGATTTAAAGCCTTATCTGATTTAGGATCTGCACCATCGTGTTGTGAAGAAGTTGGCAATGGATGATGTCAGATGAATTCTTCCAGGTACTCTGAGACATAGCAGATTATAAGATTACCTTGGTCTCTTGTTAGGAGAAGGTGAGAGTGAGGTTGAATAGCAATGTCCATATCTGAAATGGTGGAAAGATTCACAAAATGATAAAGCATCACTAAATGTCATGATGTGTAGACTAAAGGGTGGGGGGGGGTAAAATAATTCAGATTTATTTAGAAATGTAACTATTTTTCTAGAAAGAGATCTCACACAAGGACTTCGACTTTTTGGATCTTTCTTAGGGAGGTAGTGTTTGCTCTCTGTGGCAGAAAGGAAAACAGCAGTATTGGTCATGAACTTCTTTGACTTTGATTTCTTTCAATGGACTGTGGCCAATTTTGTAGCCTTCTGTACACTCCTAAGAAACAAAATGGCTATTATTTTTTTTTAAATAGAGTTCTACTCAGCTAACATGAATGGTGTATCTGTACCTCCTATCACCGCAAGTCTTTTCTGTGATGTGCTTTCCACTGAGGTTTAGGAAGATGGGTTTGTTTTGACACCACTTTCTTAGTTTCTACTCAACAAAAAACATGGGAACACAGCTTCTCAGGGATTTTTACCTTGTGACTGCTGTTGTTTCCCAGTCTACACTTCCCTTCACATTACCCCCCAGAAATAATGCATTTATTACAACCTCTCTCAGGTCAGTTGTGTGGCAACTCTCATGATGGTTTGCTCTTGGCAAGAGGATTGACCACATCCAAGTGAACCATCCATGGTCTGCGTAGGGAAAGCCTTCTTTTAGAATTTCTTTATCCAGTTCTTGAAGTCTCATTTCCTTACAATTCATCGTCTTCTCTGCCCAGCTCTTTGAAAAGACAGATAGTATCGAGAAGCACTGCTATAACCTTTGGCTAACAAAATGAGTGGAGTAGCACATGATCACTGGCAAGTCTCTTACCCTTTGATATCTACACAGATTTGCTAGTAGTCCCCCACAAAATATGTTTTTCTTTTCCCGTTATAATAGAATTTTAGCTGAACAACTGGAGCCTGTAATATTTATCTCTTTGCAGATAAATGTAAAAATGTGACCTAGTTCTCAGCCATAAAATATGTGCGAAACAGTCACTTGCCTAGAAGAAAACACTTGACCTGGAATTCCTGTCTTTCTCCCTTTCTATGATCTGTGACATGGGTATAAGAATGCCATGTTGACCCTGCAGAAGAGGACAGTATCCTAGGTGATGATAGAAACACCGGATGGGCAGAAATGGAATAGAACTGCTCCTGCTGTTGTGTGTGTGAGAGAAAATTCTTTCTCATTTCAGCAAATATATTTGTGTGCCTTTTTGTTCCAGAAGCCTTGACCTTAGTATTTCCATCTGAAAACGAAGAGGTGAAACTACAAGAGGTATTTCCTAGGGCCAGAATTCTAGGACTGCTGCATTTAACTTCATTTCTTAGCTAAATCTTTTTTATTCTGACTGATTTCTACTTTTCTTTATTCTCTTATTACACATCCTTTTTTCTTCTCTTGGGACATCTGGGTCCCCAAATTATTTTTTTTATTTATGATTTCACTTTCTGCTAGTTGATAACTAACTCATTATAAATACATGTTTCTAAAGGCATTCATTTTAGACCATATTTATAGAAGGTGCAGTCTTTATAAAAATAAATACATTGAATATATGTGAAATGATATGGACAAAATGTTATAATCTTTGTAGTTAGTCTAGTAATTCTTTTATAGTGAGAGATAGGCATTGCTGGGAAAATGATTTGATAAACCTGCCATAGCAGAGAATTAGGTTGATGAGTGAGTCTGGCACTAAGGTTTTATGCAGAAGATAGAGGCTGTGTCTCAAAGGAGTTCTAGGAAGGAGGAGAGGGCTCTGGTTTATTCAGGGGTAAGGACAGGATGAGAAGAATTAAAGACTTTGATTTACAAAGCAGTCAGAGATTCTTGAGAAGTCATATACAATAGGTATTTTTCCAAGTGAAATGAAATATACAGTAGGCTATGCATCCTTCCTGTGAGCTCTACACTTTTATTTAAATAGGGTCCTACACTATCCTTGGTCTATATCATTTTCTAGTAGAATCTGATTGAAGGGTGGTGTTGCATGTTAAGGATGGTGAGATACTGAACATTATAAACTCATCATCTCATGGCTATTGTCACTAACAAAGTAGAGAACTAATGAATGCTCTGGTGTGATCATAGTGCTATACCCCTCATGCTATCTATAACTGAGCAATCTTTCTATTGGTCATTCAAACTTACAAAATAAATCCAGCAGGATATCTGTTATTGCAGGCTTGGTGGCATATATACCCCTTCATACTTGAGATAACACTGGAATGTGGTCATCTTTTGGGGGTGGTTTCTCTCCTCTCTCAGACTCATTTTCTACCCCATTTCCTTCACTAGACCTACAGTCATAGCTCTTTAAGACTGGCCATCCTCCATGGAGCCCTTCTCTGTTCAATGAGAAACATCCCCTATTGAATTTTCTCATTGTACTCTCTCCTGGGGTTCCTTGATCATCTTAATCATAACATTCCCAAGTTAAGTGTTAATAGAGGTCCTAGCTACAGTACACGTGAGTGAAATGGCTGGATGAAGGGCTATAAGGAGTGCTGAGGAGTGTGGCAAACTAATGAATTTATATCCTGGATAAATGGCAGCTGAGATTCTGCTCTAGCTAATATTATCAGGAATGAAAGTTGACTAGTGTACCACGTCTTCTGATTTTCAACAGGTCACAGAAATTAGGAAGTGTATGTGGTACTAATTTTATTGCATTGTTCAATTAAAGAAAATGTATCTCTGGGGCCATAGTCAATACATAGATCAGCAGCTTATGACCATTGGTCCACCCTTTCTTCTTCAACCTTACCCAACCTGCTGCAAACATTTAAGAGTCTGCAGGTTAGAGAGGGGAGAGGGAAAGCCCTCCCTAAATTTAGGTGCTTGGGAAGATTATCTAAAAACCAATCAGGCCTTTTGTAGGGCCAAGAAAGACATCCTGCTGATAAGTCTTCTGCATGCTGTTGTGCTACAAGTGTCATCTCAGGTTCACTGAGTTCCCGGACATGGGAAAGAGAACAAGGATAACAAGACCCTTCAACTCATCGCACCTGGTAAACCTCTTTCCACAATGCCAGGACTTTGTGCAATTAGCGGAGTAATTGTCTTTCCTACCTCTTTTTTTATCTTATACACTTTGTTTTTCAATTGCTTTCTTCCTTTCCAACTAGGGGAAAGTTAGTGCGAACATGTGTGTGTGTGTGTGTGTGTGTGTGTGTGTGTGTGTGTGCCCTCTCATATACATACATATAATAACTTGGAATCTGTTGGAAGGGAGCATTAACTTGAAACACACTAAAGAAAAATAGTTTAAACACTCAGCATCTATCTCGTTTCCATGCTTAGTTTGGGGTTTTAAGGTGGTTTTTATGCATTTCAAAGGCTATAGCCTTCCATTGGTCTTTATTCCTCCTCTTTGTCCCCAGAGCAAGGAACACTACTAGCCTGGAGGCTGAGATGGGAAGGTGGGTTTAGAACCACAGGGAAATTCTGTAGTGAGAAGTAATAGAAGAGCTATAGCTAAGAAATTTCCACACATGGGTGAAATAAGGCTGATGTGTATATGAATAACAGTGCATAATGTCAAGTTAAATATACACCAAATCTAGTTCCTTGCTTTGTCAGATCTTTGATAAGTAGTTTGTAGGATTTGAATCAGTATTTTTGTTGTTGTTGTTTATTTTAAAGATACTGGATCTGAGACATCATATGTCCTAGCTCTACTGAAATCTTGTATATATCTAGCCACTGAGTGGTTCTCATTTCTGTAATCAAATTAGAGAAATCGTTACTTAGTTTCAGATGTGTGCAATATGCTAAAGCAATAAGCGGCTTTTTTTTAAACAGCATTGGAATCCAGCTTTATTGAGTGTGTCATTTCTGTGCCTTTGTTATGTTCTTGTGTAATTTAAATAAGATGTTTTAAGTGCTTTAAAATAATTTCATATGTGTCACCAATGGCAGATGAATTTTACTAGGTATAGCTGCCTTGACCAAGGCAGCAGAATAGTCTTGTGTTTTTAAATTATTCAAGTAAACAGCAAATTTACTAGGCATGGATTGAGCTGGACCAATGTATTATTTAGACTATTCTCTCAGCTTCACTGCACATAGACAGATGACTGCTTTGTCTTAAATTACTTTTTACAATGCATTGATCTTATGCTAACATTTGTCATAGGAGGAAAAGTAAGTATCCATGAAATGGGATTTGGCTGTATTAATTGTGGGTTTTCTCTTGTATGCCTTGGTTTCAGAGTGAATATTTCTTTACTACCCACTGAAGAAGAGATGTGTGCTAGAATAATGTTCATTGGTTATTGCCATATGAACTTCTGCCTTTAGTATATTTTGTAGTCAAAGTAGATTCTGTTTATCATGAAAAGTTTGAGTCAGGAACACACTTTTCACTACTCACCTCTTTCTTCTCTCCTGCCCATTAGGTTTTCCCATTTCTATGCCTGCGCTGAGGTCTCACTTCTCAGATGTTCACACTGATGACAAGAAAGATGTGGGAGAAAGGCTCTTTGATTATTTAGGCTGTGTTTACACATTGGCTTGGACATTTAGAATGGGTTTAGAATTGTAGTAAGATGAATTTACATGTTGTATAAATAACTTTTATGACAATAGGGACTGCCAGAGAACAGAGCGCATTCCTGAGGGAGGCTTTGGAAGGAACTTTTGGAGGATACCTGTAGGGATTTCATTATGATAGACTAAAGACAGGGAGTACAATAGGAGTGTTTGGGGCATGCTACAGCCCTAAATATAGTTGTTATTTTATTTTCAAAGATTATGCTGTCAACAATCTTTCAGAGAGATTTCTTTATATGGGTATGGCAGAAAATACCAATGTGGGACTATTTACTCTTTCTTTCAAACTAAATATCCCCAAAGATACCCCCTACAAATGCAACCAGTAAGATTATCATGCCTTTTCCCTTTGGCTGGTATCTTATATTGGGAATTGGAGCTATGGTGAGTCAGTATAGTTTCAAATACTTATCCCTGCCATGAAAAACATGCTTAAGGAAGTTGTATTCCAATCAAGCAAGATATAAATAAAAAAATAAAACAGCCGTGCAAGCATTTCCCATACATATATGTACTAAATCATAAATATTGTCTGTATATTTCATTTTTCTCATTTTCCTTATACACACACTTTGTGCCCCAGCAATATGCCCCAGCATATGTGCAGCTGTAAGTGTGGTTTCCCTGTCCAGGATGCCACTACCCATGGCACAGGATTCACCTCAAGAGTCCGACTCAGATGTCAGCACCTTCAGGGAGACTCTCTGGATCCTATGCTTCTCTCCTCTGATGTCATACTTAAACTCCTCTTGTTGAGCTTGCTATATTTAGTTGCTCAATACACATCTATTGAAAGAATGACTATTAAGTAGATACATAGACTTTCTCTTAGATTAGGCCATCAACTCCAAGAAAACTGGAAATTTATTTTATTTATGTTCAAACAATCCAGCAGCTAGCGCCATGCCCAATATATAGCAGATGTTCAATAGCCAAGTGGTTAACGAACGTTTGTTATTGAGAAGGCAAAGTCTATATTCAAAGCATCTCTGAATCCACTGCAAGGCCCTGATGTCCATTTCTTTGAATTCAGAATTTGCTTATGTTCTTTTTTTGGAGGTGTGTTGACTTACTCAAGGTGCATTCTAACTGGATCAAGAAAACAAGACGGTGATAATAAAGTCACCACTAAATTCTCACATTGCTTTGCCCAGCTTGCTCACATCTTCCATGCTATTCCGTACCTTATTCCCTTTCTGTTCAAAGCACCCAAACTCCTTTGGTAGGGAGTTACGGGTTGTTTCTCTTACTGTGCTCTGATAAATCAACTTTGGCACTTAACATCTACTCTTATCCTTCCTTACTGATCCCTCTGCAGAGAAGCAGAAACCTTCAAATTCACTTTCCACTGATAAATGGGGCCATTTCACCTTCCCTGGTGTCTCACAGATAAGTTTGTAAAAACACAGAAGAAACCGTGGTTGAAGAGGACCTGGGGACTCTCTTAAATGATAAATGAGAATTTAGAAAACTGCCCACCTTAGCTGTAAACTTTCCTTGCTGGGCAAGTTGAGGAATTAAACTGCCATCTTTCATCCTATGGAGCTGAGCTTTCTCTGCGGTCAGAGCTGCCACTTTGACCTTTCTTCTCGCATTTTGTTGAGCTATTCACTCCCCAGCCCAGCTTCTGACTTGAAATATTCAGATCTACCTTTTTTCATGGGATGGATCCCTTGTTTTCACCGCTCCCCCCCAGTATTTTCTTGTGCCACTGAACTGCATCATATGTTAATAAGCTTTTTACTGTGCTAAATTGCTTTGTTTCTGTAGCTGATTTGAAGGCAAAAAGGCCCTGGAGGGTGAAGTGAAAAAAAAGAGAATATTCTAAGGTAATTAGAATGATTACAGCAGCTGAAAACATTGCTTTCCTAAAAACTGCAATATTTTCTCAGGAGATTTTCTTTTTTTCCCTTTACAATAGCCCATGAGGCACGAGGATCAGTGTTTGCAAAGCAAATGATGGCTGGAAGTTTTCATTATGGAGGTGAATGAGAGCCATACATTGGAAATTTAAAAATGCATTATTTTGACCAGCCATAGGCTTATCTCACTCATACTTTATTTGGTTTCCGTTATGTCATCTGTCTTCATGACCATCTGAACCTGAGGCTTAGCTGCACATCTGATGGATTTGAAATACTAGGTTGAAAATCAATATTATGATACATATGTAAAAATATATTCATTAAAAATGGTGAGTGGTAGACATCTTTTTGATTAAAAAAAAAAAACAGTAAATGTGGCAACTAAGAATTGACAGTTATAAAGTGATGATTTTCCCTAATAAAATATTAGTCTTTGTGCAGTGCAATAAATAGTACTATTTTATCCAGGATAAAAATTGAGTTTGATTTTCTTTCTTTTTTTAAATTTAAAATTGTGGGGTATAATTCAGGGCTAGGTATACATATATTCACCGTGCAGGTTCCCTTATTGATGAGGTATGCCCCTGAGTTTGATCTTCAAGATGAGTAAGAGTCATTAAAATGAGAGAGGGTTTAGGATGGAGGGTTTATATGCTTTACTCCCTTGTTTCATGGCAGCTCATTTCTGCAGGTGCTCAAACCTCTGCAAAACACATTGCCCATCATTTTCTTATAATAGATAGACAAATTCCAGGCACTCTTTTGGAACTCTTATAGGTCTGAAAAGCTGAAAGAAAGCAGAACTGGAGGCTAAGGAAGAGGGTGGGAAAGGAGATTGGTCAATCTATGCTTGAAATCCTTCTTCTATTGTCTCCATCAGACATCTGTCCCAAATGGCAGCACCAAATACTGCTGAACTATACTAATACCCCAAAATGAAGTTTTCAAAATAAATACATTTCCAAGTAACTTTAAAATACAATTTCATTTGGAATATACATCTTCCAGTATTCTACCGACTTTGCTACCATTTTAAGACAAAATATAGTGAACATAATCTAAGGTTTTTTTGATGACCTGATGAGTAATCCAATAATTCTGTAGATTACAAAAGGTTTGTGGTATCATTTTTTAAATATAGGAACTAAATGCTACAAACAAATGGACTTCTGTGATAATTGCAGCCAATTTTTAGGGTCTTATTTCTGGCTGCCGGCTTTTTTTTTTTTTTTTTTTTAATGATGGTCACTTGGCTATTCTTTAACAATTTAGAACAGATAAGGAGATAACCAAGTGTAAAAGATGACGACATATAAGTCAGTATAATTTTAGGTAGGCTCTTTTCATGGAATGATGTGCATACATGTTGGGATATCTATTTTGGCTGTTTAAAAGCTTATTCCCTTTTGGATTCACTGCTGAAAGTCTGATATTCAGATAAGTGGAGCATTATGGTTTGTGTTTTGGCTAAAGAGGATGATGTCTGCAGCTGGGAATAAACAATCAGCAAACCCATGAATCATGATTCCCTTGCAGTTTATTGTGAGATAATGATATATGAGCTCAAAACCATTTGCCTCAATTACAACTGTCACTAAGGGGGATGTTGATTGAGGCTATCACCTTTCAATAAAATATAAGGCTTGCAAATCCAGAAAAAATATTTTAATTTACTCATAGGTGCTTGATGACTTCAGTGAAAATAGTTATTGCATAATATCGACAAATCACTGATAATAGAAATGCAATCAGGAACATGACAAATATTGTTGCTTTTTTAATATTTAGTTTTAAATAGTCTTCAGTGATATGTCTGGAATCAGGCTATAGGGATTTACTTTTTGTTTCCTTCATATCTGCATTCACTTCTTCTAGGTGTAGCTCTGTTTCTATTTGGAATGTTACTAAGAAATGGATCAAATCACATGCTTTTTTAATACAAAATCTCTGTGTTTTTCTCCACACGTCTGCTTCATACTACTTACTCCATTACTAGAGAACAATTTTCTCTGCTTCCCATTCTCACAACAGAAAATATGGCCACCACAAGCTCCCATGTTCATGTATTGCCTGCATAGTCACACAGAGAGAATGAATCAGCTCTTGAGTCCAATCCCAAATTTGTAAAAATAATAATGTCCACTTCTGGATCCATCAACTGTTCGGTAAGTAGTGCTTATGTTGCACAGACATTTTGCTCTCACTCAAATCATGTAAGGGTATGTGTGTGTTGGGAGGAGGAGGCCAAGTCTCTTAAAAAAAGAAGTGGTTCCCCAAAAGTTGGTATCTGCTACTTTCTATGTGGGCCTACTATTAACATTTATTCTTAAAAGGCATCAAGGTTGCCTTTAAAAAGTTTCACATTCCATCTACTCTTCATCAAAAATGGTGGTGGAAAGTGGGGCTGAGCTATCTAGTAATAATTGCTTGGGATTTTAAATATAATTCTTATAAGGTTTCCATGTAATCTTTTTGCCACTCAGAAATAGTATCTCTAGAAATGTATATAGACAGAATACAAGAAAATGTGTACTAGATTGGCAGGAAAACTCAGTTAAAGGCAAGGTAAATAATCTTTCATCTCTTTTATAGAACTGAATAACTATTGCCCTTAGTTATGTGTGTGTCCAGGGCAGGCATCTTACACCTTCCAAAGGGCAGCCCCATCACTACAGCATTCTGGCTGCACAGTTACCAGTCCAAGGAACCCCAAATACCTTTGTAAAGTTAGTGGCAAGAGAAGTTTCTTGAGATTTCTATGCATTGTAAAAGTACTATTGATTGGTCGTTATGATTGGTATATTTCTTATTGTTGTTAGGTAGTTTTTGACCATGCCGAGGGGTGTGTTACGTATAGTACTATGATTCTATGTCACATTTGCTCTCCGTCTTTCATTTGCATAGTTCCTACTTTAGATGCTATATTTACTCATGACTGTGTAGTCCATTTAAAATACTCAATTCACGTAAATATGTGTGTCTGCAATGACAGGGAACATATTTTCATCATTTTATATTCCCTTGATTTCTTAGCATACTGCAGTTTGTATACACGGTATGCTCAATTAATACACATGAATGAAGAAAGAAAGGAATGAAAATTGACACATTCAAAAGTGCTTTGTAGCTTGATTTGGGGAAAAACAAACAAACAAAAGCCCAGTCATTCCTCAAGGAATCAGGAACAGCTATGAGAACCCAGACTACATCAGTTTGAATAAGTTAATGCACATGGGAGCACTTGGTGAGCTGTAAAGGGGTATTATTGTTATCACAAAAGACAACTTCAGGTTCACCTGACTACAATAACTTACATCTGTAGAGCACTTTACAAACTGCAAAGCACTTTCATGTAGAGTGTCCTTATCATTTTCTCAACAGCCTCATGAGGATGGTATTTTTGTTATCTCCATTTTACAGATGGAGGAACAGGTTCACTGAGAGGAGATAATTCATTTGAGGTCACATATTTAACAGTGAAGTCAAGGTTCAAGCTCTGATTTTCTGAACCTAAGTCTGAACTCCCTCTTCCACACTAGAACAAATATCCCAGGATAATAATTGCCTTGTTTAAGGAGTAATGGTTCTCCTTACATATTCAAAGTATAAAGAAAAGACCAGGCACTACTCCTTGCTTTCTTGTAAAGGAAATCAACCAACTTACAGGCATTGGAGTTGTACATAAGCCTCAGACTTGACATAGAGGTCTCTAATGAGAGCTGAGGGATTAAAAAACTCAGGAGTGTGGGAATTTCTGTCAGATACATGAATGACTTTGTAGGTGCAGCTTTCAGAATGGATTTTTTTTCACCACTTGCAACATGACCCAGCAAGAACTTGTCCCAGGGGAACACCACTCTATAGTCCAGCCTTTAATAGGTAGGTACTTTGGAAACAAACCCTACCAATTAGGAGTTCGTTAGAGACCTCTTCCGCCCTTGTAACTAATCGGAAGTTCCAGGGTCATTTGCCTAAGGACACAACTCTAGTAAGCAGCAGAGCTAGCATTTCTACTCTCTCCATTAATTTTCTCACTTGTAAATGTCAAATATTATATAGGACACATTATTTAATCAGAAAAATAAACCAAATTTCAATTGGATAGAAAGCTTTTTTTAAAATAAATGAACTTTCTATTGCTTTCCTTTTCTTACCAATCTTTACCTTTTTCTTTATTAATTGACTCCAAATATTATCTTGAATGTAAGACCATTTGTGAGCTTTTTATCTTCAATTTAGGCTCATATGAGAGTTAGATACTATGGCATATACACCCCTCAGTGAAGAAACAAACTTCTGTTTTAGCTGTAGACATGTAATTTATGCAGTTTTGCTGTCTATGCAAACCTTAGAAAAGTCTCAGTTTGCATTTTGAGCCTTCATGATGTGGTGTAGAATGGAGTTTTTTTTGGCAACATTATTTAATCCTGTTACTCTTTGTCTTAGTCACGCTCAGAGGCCGCAACATAAAGAAGCGTATGTCCTATATCCATTAGATGAATAATCATTGAACACCTGCAATGTTGGGGCACACTGTTCAAGACACAGAGAATACATCAGTGAACAAAATAAATACTTTGTTCTCATAAAACTTTCATTTTGATAGGTGAAATAGATAAAAATATATGTACCTGTGTGTGTGAGTATGAGTATATGAGAGGCAGTAAATTCCATAGAGAAAAATAAAAGTGAGTATGATGGCGAGTCGTGTATTATGTGGCTGTTCTATAAAGGATGGTCGTCAAGAACCTCAGAAAATTGGCCTCTGAAGGTAGTATTCCTCCCTCTTTCCCATCAGGCAAACTCCCTCTGGGGTTGGTTATTGCAGCAGATGAAGTGGGTCCCAGGGCAGATGGATATCTCTGCCCTGAGAGCAAGTCATTAGAAAAAATAATTGCTATAGGTAGAAATCACCATGAAAGAACAGCAAGAAGAATCATAGGAAGTCTGGTTGTAGTGTGATGTATGGGCAAGCTGCCAAGAATTCTCTTGGTATGAAGCTGCCCTTTCTGTTGGTCATAAAAGTTTTAGGTTCAAAAGTGATTTGACTCTTCCTGTTTGGGAAAATGAAGTTAGTTTTTCTTTCTTCTAAAGGTATTTGCTATTACTGGAGCAAAGACCTAATTAAAATTGGATTCCAGCATGTAGATTATCTTTGAATATTCACGATCTCAATGGCGCCTCTTGAGGATATTCATTATCCAATCTCATATTTTAAAACATTCTTTTATCAAGACTAATGAGTCTTATCATTTATCTCTGAAGCAAGTGGCTATACACACTTAATATTTTATGCAGCTCTTTTATGTGGATTTGAACAGAATTAGAGCCAATATAACTATTTAGTACCCTTTTCTGTGTGTGACAAATCATCATGGCTATCTGCCCAGTCAGGTGGATATCCTTGTTTCTAGTTCAGTCTTACAGAACACTGATTTAAAATTTCCTCCTTGAGAATAAAGGAGAAGTGTGCATGGGTGTCACCTTGTGGCAGGAAACGGAAATAGTGATGTGTTCAAAGGAAAGAGGGGAAGGTTGGAAATCGGATCCAAAGGGAGCGAAAAAGAGAGATAAGGGTGTAGCTCCAACAGCTGTTGGGTGTGTGTGGAAGAAGGGTTTCGGGTGGGTGGAGCTCATTTTTACAGTGGCTGAAATTCAGTCATTAAGGTAAACTGCTCAGGAGAAGAACTCTAACAGGCTATAAGAAGTTTTTTTGTTTTTGTTTTTTCAAACCAGGGTTGAGTTGATTAGTCATGTCATTAGTCTAGAGCACGGTTGTGGTATTGATATTCTGTGTTCGTATTTTCTGTGTTTCTTTTCTGATGTTGTTCCAAGGTGCTTGGTACCCTTTTGAGAACCCCTGTCTCCCCAACTGCTGCCCATTTCCTCCCTTCATCTTTCCCCGTGGGGTTCCACTCAAACCTATCTTGTATCCCTGCTGCCATCAGAAACCTCTTGAAGTCATTTCCAGATTGCCTGGCATATTGCATCATGCACAGCATTTCACATACAGTAGGTGCTCAAAATATATTTCTTGAGTAAATACAGCCATAGCTTAAATATAACCCCCTACTAAGCACCACAAGTATTGCAAAAAAAAGCCTTCTTAGAAACATCTTTGGCATGAGCTAATGGTGGAGATCTCAAGGTCCTTAGAGATACCAGTAGGAGATATATTTATAAAGCTGAACGCTTGATGAAGTTCTTCTTTTGCCCGATCAATTCCTTTGGGCAGAGATTCTGAAATGAAGAGTGAAACTGAAGGTCATCGTCTGCATATCTATTCAGAATCTGGCCCAGGTGTTGTATTAATAATTTTTCTTTCATTAACACTGTCCCCACATGAATACTTGTAAGGCTGACCTTCTTGAATTGCGAGACAGGACGGCATGTGGAACAAGAAACAGATGTACAGTCAGAACTCTCTAATTCACCTTCTGGCTTTGCCCCTGACCAGCCATACAACATTGAGCGAGTTTCTTCATTTCTCTCAGCTTCATTTTACTCATTGTAACTCTATAACCTTACTACTGAGAATTTGAAGGATCATTTACCATAATGGATGTGAATATTCTTTATAAACTGTGACGTGTAGACTAAGACATAAAGGTATGTTTAATTGTAACACTTGAAATTTTATTTTAAAATACAGATTAGTAGCTTTCTGCTACACAATGTTTAGCTGACTGGTTGATCTTTATCAGACATTAGTAGTGGGATGGTGTTGAATCTACTTATTCACATGGTAGTTGAGAGTGTATACTCTATGACAGGTTTCATGCTAAATAGTGGTAAAAAACACATTATTCCTTCCCCTGGTGAACTTACAGAAGGAGAAGGATACTAAATAAGCACCTACATAGATATGTAATTGTAAATTTGTAATCAAAATATGTTAGTTGCTATTAAAAAAAGGTCTGTGGGAGAGAGATGAGGAACAAGGGGAAAGCCTGAAGTTGGAGCAGCGAGCAGTGATGAGCCCAGTCAGGAGTAGGGGAGCAAGACAGAGGAAGCAGCACATGAGGAAGCATCATGACTTCAGGAAACCTAAAGGAGACCTATGTGGCTGTGCATGAAGTGAGCCAGGAGCGTGCTCTAAATGGGTCAGATATTGGGTGAAGAGATGAGGTCATAGTGGGAGGCAGAGGTTAGGCCTTGTGGATGCCTTGTGAGCCACAGTTGAGATGGTCAATTTTATTACAAGCTAAATGCAAAGTCATTGAAGGATAGGGAAGCATGAGACCAGTATGGCCAATAGACTTATGTTAGAAAGGAAAAACTCACATTCTGTGGATGCTGTGTGACTAGGGAACAGGCAGAGTATGGAAACAGACTAGAGTCTATTGCAGTTGTCCAGGCAAGACATACGGGTGACTATGGTTGCTATTGCTTCTGTTTTCTACCTATTTCTTGCTCTCCTATTACTGGAGTACTGGAGGATTTCATTCCTGAACTTCTTTCAAGGGTAGCCTTGAACTTTTCAAAATGTACTTTAGTCAATAAAAGTGAGAGAAGTAACTGTTATCACTTCTGGAAAGGAAGTTTAAGAATAAATGTATGACTTGCTATGCTCCCTCTTGTCACACATCCACGGGGAGCCTCCATTGGTGGGAGCCCATAAGCTGCCATGATTGACAGAAGTCCTCTGCTATCCAACACTAGACATAATATGGGCAAAGAATACACCATTGCTGGGTACTGAACCACTGAGATTTGAAGATTGTTACTGCAGGAGAAATTGTCTTGACTGACACTGTGCTCACACATAAGCATATTAATTAATTTAAAAATAAACATTCAATTTTTACAAATATGTTGATCCTACAACAATACTATAATGGATGATGCTATAATATTTAACCTTCAATAACTCCCCTCCCTTTTTACAACACTTAATACTTTTGAGTTCTGTTGGAAGGATTGTAACTCATTATTACTGCACCTGTATTCTGATTTGGAGCAGTACTCTTGTGACATTAAATAGTGAAAGACGTTGATGTCCTGGTCTTTTCAGGAGGGGCTACTCAGGACTTCTGCTATTGTTTTAGTTACCTCCTTTACTCATTATTATATGTCATTCAAAGTAGACAGAAAATTGAAAAGCTATTGGAAGTTTCACTTGTTATTTATTTGATTTGTTTTTTATAGTGATGATGAATTTGTATGTTTCTCCATGTGAATATTATTACTAAGACTGTTTGAGGTGCTTTTCTGTTTCTGTGTTGTTCCTACTCAACCTAGGCAACAAGTATAATTTGGGAGATTCAAGCAATTGTTCCTAGTTTTATGTGCTAAGACACTACATATACTCATATGTGTATACATATATACATTCACATATGTGTGTATATATGTGAATATAAAAATATATACATATATACACATACACATACATATATTTTATGTTTTATTTTAAAGATTTGTGGTACAATTCAGGATTAGGTATACAAGTGAACATCATACAAGTAAAGCTTGTGCCTCCCTTTGGTACCCAATTTGCCTCTTTTGAGAGCAGGTACCCTTATTGATGTTGTGTCCCCCATTCCTACCTCGGCAGTATCCCTCTACTGCCAATCCCTTTCTTATACTGTTATGGTAAATGTTCAGGGTCTGCTTATGCGTGAAAAAATGAGGTACTCTGTGCTTTGTTTCTGTGATAGATCACTGAGTAAGAGAGACTCTAAATCCATCCACAGTGCTGTAAAGTCCATATGTTTGTCCTTCTTTATGGCTGCATAATATTTCATTGTGTATATGTACCACTTTTTTTTTTATCTAGTTCAGTTTCAGTGAGCAGCATGATTGGTTCCATGCTTTTGCTTATTGTGAATAGTTCTACAATAAACATGCATGTACAGGTATCTTTTTTGTAGAATGATTTGAATTCCTCTGGGTATATTCCCAGAAGGGGGATTGCTGTGTCATATGGAAAGTCAATGTCTAGTTCTTTTAGAAATTGCCACACTGCTTTCCATAGAGGTTGAACTAGTTTGCATTCCCACCAGCAGTGTAGAAGCATTCCTTTTTCTCCACATCCTTGCTGGCATCTGTTGTTGTTTGTTTTATTAATGATGGCCATTCTTACTGGTGTTAGGTGGTATCTCAGTGTGGTTTTGATTTGCATTTTCTGATGATTAGTGAGACTGAGCACTTTTTCACGTATCTGTTGGCTGCACATATATTTTCTTTTGAGATATGTCTATTCATGTCTTTTGCCCACTTTTTAATGGGGTTGTTTGTTTTTTTCCTTTTGGCACATTTGAGTTCCTTATAGATCCTGGATGTTAGGCCTTTGCCAGTTATACAGTTGGCAAATATTTTTTCCCATTCTGTGGGCTGTCTCCCCACTCTCTTATGTATATTTTTTAAATAAAGCCAAGTTGGTTCTTCCCTGCCACCTGCATGCCTTTTCTTACTCACTTAGCCATGCTATAGGAGAGAGTAGGCTGGGTATTTAAAGTATCAGCCTATTCTCTGGCAACTTGCATTCTGGGGCTTTAAATAAATGGCTTATAGACTGCAGCAAGGATGGGAAGAGTTAATTGCTGTCTTTATTTTGTTGGGAGAGGCAGCTTTCATTTCACATTGATTTTCTGCATTCTCTGTGCCAATCTGTGACAGCTTGTTTCGCAGCTCTACATTTGTTTAAAGCTCTCTAACAGACTGATTCTATTTTTACCCCCATGTTGTTTTCCCCCTTTTTTTAAACTTAGGAGAACATGGCTTTGCACGTGGTTGGGAATCCAGATAAGCCACTCTCTGGAAACGGTGATTGGCAGCTCCCCATGTCGTGCAGATGTGAACCAAGGAAGGCTAATTTTCCCATCGACTTTCTAGTTTCTATTACTATCTGCCATTTCACATTGGTGCTCATTACAGCCATCTTCTTGCCAGATGGAAATCTGCCTACTCACTGGGTGTCTATTTTCTGCCACTCATGGATCATGACAATGTCAGACAATATGTCAGTAAACTCTCTTCAATACTCTTTTTTCTCATTGGATAGCTTGGTGACACCATGTAAAATGCTTGATACTGGCAGGAAACTACCTTCATGTCATATATGAGCAAAGGAAAGGCAAGGCCAGAAAGTTCAGGTTTCTTATAAAAAGTTGCCCACGATTCAAGAAGAGATGTGTTGGTAACATAAATGAATCATTTTGTAGCCATAGTTATTCTCTGAAAACTGAACTGGATGTGACTAATGACCCATATGAGCATCCAAAGTATCAATACATGACCAACTCACACTAGAAGGTCCCATTCTCCATAAGGTGACAAGTCACAGCTGGAAACCAGTCTTGGCTAAACCAGTGGCTCTCAAAGTGTGATCCTGGATCAGAAGAAGCATCAATATAATTTGAGAATCTGTTAGAAATATAAATTTTTAGACCTCCTTTCAATCTTACTTACTGGAGGTGGAGTCCAGAAATCTGTATTTTTAAGAAATCGTTCAGGGGATTCTGATGCTGCTAAAGTTTAAGAAATCACTGAGGGATTAAAGTAAAAGTTGGAGAATTAGTGCGATCATGGGAATTTTATGTACTTGAGTTGATAATTCATATAGTTGTTTCAGTTATCTATTTCATTTTTCATGTATATTCATAGGGAGGTGATGTTTCTGTGTCTGATATGTTATTGAACTGAACAACTTATGTAATGTAATCAAAATGCAAGTTTATTTTTGTTGTCTAAGCTTTTTTTTTTTTTTTTGCAATTTATCCACTGAAAAAGAGTCTTCTCTGCCTTTTGTGCAGAGCTTCTGAGGCCCTCTTTGAGCATTCTGATGCAATGCAAGTCTTATGGATGCTTTAAGGGCAAGTAGGTCTCCACACAGTTGTTAGGTCTTTCTTTCAACCACAGGGAGCTGGCTGCATGCAGGAACTGCAGTAGCCTTCTCTATTCTTCCTCAGACACACAATCCCATTCAGCACTAGCATTTCCTGCTTACATTCTTACATTCCAGCAATTCCCTCCATAATGATCTCTCAATTAGAGTTCTGTTGTCCTCCTGGGTAGTCCTTCTGGGCAGAATTCAAGCAGTTCCAGGCTGGCTGTCTTTTGCCATCATGGTCCTAATCTGGACCATGGGAAGCCCTCGAGCATCTTTGCCTAATAGCTGTGGTTCAGTAGACTGACAACAATGCAACCACTGTTCTCTGGGCTCTGCAGCCCAAGACATCTGTCAGCCTTGCACTCAGCCTCTGCATAAGGTGTCGGTGGTTTCTGGCCCATGGACCAACTTTGGCCTGCTGCCTGTTTTTGTAAATAAAGTTTCATTGAAATACAGTCACATCCATTAGTTTATATATAGCCTACAGTTGCTTTTGCACTACAATGTGCAAAAGAGTATGTGAGGTGCAAATCCTACGGTATTTACTATGTGGCCCTTTGAAGAAAAACTTCACCACCCTTGCTGTAGATTTCTACTGGGGGGTTATGGGGAAAGGAGAAGGGAGGAAGAGGAGAAAATGGGAAGCTGGACCCCAGTTCACATTGCCTCTCAAACTCCAGGCATTTATCAAGCTCTCTAGGTGACTCCCTTGAAGCACCCTGTCCTTCATTTACCTTTAAGGAAAGGAAGTGACCACATGACAAGAACTCTATCCGAGAAATCCCTGTACAAATTCCTTCATTACTTTTCAGTCCTTGACATCTTTGTCCTCTTGATGTAAGTGATGTGTCTAAGAGTCATAGCTGGGCTCTGCCACCCATTTTGAAAACACACTATTTTGGTCTAGTACGTCATTTTGATGTCTGTCATTTATTGCTTTAGGTCATCAACTCAGGATTTACATCCAATGAAATTTGTGTTTATATATTTTAACAAAACTCAGATGATATTCCTAGCTCTTCATTTGGGGGAGATGTTAGAAAACTATTGGTGGACTAAATGAAACCTTAGTTGATTTTTTTTTGCTTAGATGATAATTGAGGATTAGAGGCTCCATTTAAGGAGATAAGCACAGAAGCTTTCTAAGTTTGTTTATAGGTTATTTGCTCAAATAATACATTTTAATCACTTCTCAGTCCACATCAGGCCTCTGATCAAACCTAACAAAATACAACATTGCAAATCAAAGCATCCAAACATTGCTCTGCCGCCTTCAAACAGACCCAGAATAGGTCCCGTGCTGATCAATGCTCTGATGTGTCAAACAAATATCAGCCTGCCTTCCAGTCTGAGATGTAAACTGACTTGTGGCATCTTCCTGTCAAGGACTTTGTTTATTATTTATGTATTGTTTTAGTGTTGTTGAATTCACTTTGGAGAAGAATTTGTCACGTATCATCTTGGAAATGATGGAAGCATAGGCTAATGGTCCATGAAAAAGAATTTGTCCCCCATGCTAATAGGAAGAACATGTTTCAGACTACACTTGAGAAGGTCCAAAAAATAAAATAAAATGACTGTGTTAGATAGAACATTTCACATGAGGTCTTAAATTCCAGCCCTTGTTCAAGCAACTGGTTGTGTCACCTTGTAGGTGAGCTGGTTTGATGACCAAGTATTCAAATTAGCAGGACCATGAAACCAGGGGTTTGATTGTTTGGATTTTTTTACGACCCAAATCGATGGTCTACGTGGTGAATTTAGTGCTTGTCCAGAAAGGGAAATCCCACAGCAAAACCCATCAACAATATTTTGTTCAGCTTTTGATTTTCCAGTAATGATTAGGCATTTTTAAAATTTAGAGTTTAAAAAAAATTCAGCAATGTGTTCACTACTGTTTTTTATATTTACCAATGGAATTATGGTAGTAGAATATCAGGTAGTGAAGAGAAGAGCTGCCTGCATCTGTTATTATTATATATGCTTTAACACTTTTATTAAATCCTTCTTTTCCTCAGTCATCTTATGTTTATGTCCAGTCTGGTTTATTTTAGGTCAACATGATTGAGTTCATGCTAATTGACATAGAGTACAAGGCAGATTGTTAGGAAAAGTGAGAATTTTCTTTACTTCACTGCTAATTCCCCATGAGGTTCCTCCAGCATGAGCTCTAGAAATATTAGTTATCTTATATCCCCAAGTTGTTTTTAAAATTTATTCACAAGTTGTGAAACTTGACTAGATGTGAAATTGCTTCCATCTATAGAAAGTTTTGGAGTAGTGATACTAACCTTCTAATATAAATGCTTATGAATATGTTGCATGCATGTTCCCACATACACACGCATCGATATAAATTTATCCTAGAGGATTATTCTGGTGCAGATTTTTCTG
Source organism: Carlito syrichta (assembly GCF_000164805.1). Lineage (NCBI taxonomy): Eukaryota > Metazoa > Chordata > Mammalia > Primates > Tarsiidae > Carlito > Carlito syrichta. Next base: position 111,375 of record NW_007233627.1, on the reverse strand, counting down.
GTCTAACTATGTATTTGCATTATTTTGTATGAATGTTTTTATTTCTTCAAGATTTATGAAAGCTCTGCAATATAAACAATCGTGAATTTTATTGTTATATTTCAGTAATGTTTTGCATTTACATTCCATGTTCCATAACTTTTAACACCTTTGCTGCAAGGGTAAATATGAGATTCTTAGTTGATGCCTGTGACTTAAAATCTCCAAGACGAATCTCTAAGTACCAGAGAGAAATGGCAGCACATTTGCTAATACACAGGAGCAAAGTACTGACTTATACTTTCCTGAAGCTAATGTTGACTGTGCATCTACTATGTGTGAAGCAAGACTCTTGGTACTAGGGGGAATCTAAAGATTAAAGCAATACCTTAATTGTGCATATGGAGCCTTAGAAACACACATAACCTGGATCTGTTGTTTTATTCAGGTTATCTAACATACAAGATAATTCGCATAAAATTATGTTTTGTTCCCCGTTATCTAGGTCATTGCCATCTCCTCCATTCCCTGAGTTATGAGCAGCACACAATTAATTGGGATTTTTTTCTTCTCCTGGAATTTTGTGAGTGAGCGTGTGGAAATCTAGTATCAGTGCAAAACCAAGAACATTACTTAAAAAAAAAAATGCAGTCATTAGGCTTCTCTGGCTTTTGTAATTTGTTCACTCTGTTTATTTCTAAATAAAATCAGTTTTCCATTAGCAACATGTTTGTTTTACTTTTTGACTGTCGTATCAATTTCAGGTGCAATTTTTGAATTGCCGTCATTTGAATAGATAATGACAATGCATAAACAATTTTATCATTATAAAAAGCTGATTGAAATATTAAAATATATTTTACTGATAGCCAGTCTAGTCCATAAAATACATTCATTATAATCTTCACTAGTCTGGTTGATAAGTCAGTTAAACAAATAGAATTTTATACATGGAAATAAGTTTCTCAGGAATAAAGCAAAAATTATTATGCTCTTCTCACACTCATCTCATTTTCTCATCCTCTGCCCTTCTCCTGGAACCAGAGTAATCTGCAACTCCGTATTTTCAAGAGCTAGGTATGAGAAAACATCTAAGATTGATTTGACCTCTTATAGCAGAGACTAGTGAATTTGGAGTGCTAGAGCTTCTTCTTTTGAAAATGTGTAAATTTGAACATAGAGCCTCAATTGTTTCAGAATTTCCTTTAACTTATGCTCCCATTTTTCCCATTCCTAAAGCCACAGCCAAAAAGTAGACATAGCTATGGTCTTGTTGTCTTTTTGCTTTCTAAACACAGTGTTTATTGGACGTGATATAAATTGACCCTTGGTTTATAACAACAGAAGTTTCTCTCAGTTCTGTTTCAAACAGAGAAAGATGGTTTGGTTTAGCTAGGATAGAGTTCTTTGGGGGTAGATGCCCGCTGGGTGGGGAAGTACCTTGCAGAGAAGAAAGGAGAGCAAGAAGGCTTCCTTGAGAGACCCTCACACATTCTTGACTCACATGGGAGTGACATCCCTACCAGTCAGGAAAACGACAGGGATCCAGAGTCTGAAAAGAATGGAGGAAGTGATCAACTGAAACTCTTTGGCAGCCAGGCAGACAGCGTTTCTGCTCACAGAACTTATATCTGAATCTCTTGCCCAGGGAACCGCTATAGTGACCCTCATACCACATGAACCCTGAGGCAACTTATCAGCATTTGTCTAGTTTTGGTCACAGTGTTTTGGGGAAGCAGGGGCATGGAATAGGAGGGGCGGTATATTATAACATGATATAGAACATTTTATATGGAAGGAAACTTAGAAATTATTCTTTCAATTCCATCTGTAGTGGACGATGGATTCCATGATAGGCAAGGCAGATAAGGCCCCTACCTTCATGGATCTTACTAGGGATAGAAGGCAAACATGAAAGGAATAAATATCAAGAAAATATTAGATAGTCAGAAATGCTCTGGAGGAAAACAAAGCAAGAACTTATGATAATAATTGGATGGCAACTTTCAATTAGGAAATCAGAAAAGTCCTAAGGAGGAGGCGTTTGAGCTGAGACTTGGTGAAGAAGAAGCCAGTGAAGTGAAAAGCTGAGGAATAACATCTCCAGGCAGAGGGGACAACAAGTGCAAGGGCTGTGGACTGTGAAAAGCTGGATGTGATTGGGAACAGAGAAAAAGCCAGTGCAACTGGGACACAGTGGGTAAAGGGGAGTGAAGTTGACTGAAGTTTGGAAAGGCAGACAAGGGGCCAGATCATGGAACTATGAAGGCCAAGGTAAGGATCAAAACAAAATTATGAACTCTGCAGCAACTTGGATGGACTTAGAGTCTGCATGATCGATCACAGAAACCAAGAACTGAGTACCACGTGTTCTCACTCATAAGTGAAACTTGAACATTTATAATACGATAAGAAAGGGATTGGCAGTAGTTGGAAACTGCTGAGGGTGGGGGGGAACAGGGGCAGGATGGGCAGTAGTGTAAAACTGCCCAGGGTGGGGGGCACACCTCATCAACAAGGGTACCTGAATAATGAACATGTGTATACCTAACCCTGAATTGTACCTCACATCTTCAAAATAAAAAATAAAAAAATTAAAGAAGCTGAGGCTCGAAGAGGCAAAATGCTTTCAGCAAAGTGGTTAGTGACAGCTCTGACTGCTGGGCTGACCTCTGCATCCCATTCACGTCCCTGCCGGGGATGGGCATGTTGATTTTAATATCCTAATGGGGCATTATAGCACCAATCATATGAAGTTCTTGACTGAAATATTGATAAGAATTGATAACTGTGATAACTAAAATAGGTGAAAGCACTTCTAGAGGTTGGGCTGATGCTGGAAACCTGCCTCATCTCCTTAGTTCCAAGTGGTGTCGGAGTCTACGCCTCCTATGGTAGACGGAAACAGGCACAGAATATACGGACACAAACACAGACTCACAAGCCAATGGGTGTGACAAGGAGTTGACGTCATCCCAGCCATACTGTTAATTTAATTCCACGTAACTCAGACCTCGTTGGAGGCCCCTGGGGAGCCCCGGCCATCCCGAGCCTATCAACAGCATGGAGAAGTGGGAGCAGGCAGGGCTTCCAGGGCTTCCACTTGGCAGATGGATGGATGGATGTTTGCAATGTTACCATAACTTTGGGGTGACAAAAATGTGTCCAGCTTGCCTTTGCCATCCACACATTCATTCATTTACTCACTCATGGATATGTATTAAGGAAAACTTTGCAGAATGTTCTGTTCAGCATGATAAGTCTACAGTGTTGCACAAGGCAAAGTCATGGCTGCCCAGATTTTAAATCTGTATTTCACAGATGTGGAAACAAGTTCAGTGAATTTCTCAAGTTAACACAGTTGATATGTGATAGAAGCCTACAGATCTAAGCATATTGTACTCCTGTTCTGTTCATTTACCAAATATTTGTGGAGCACTTACCCCAGGGCCTGTGCTGGGCCCTGAGAGCAGAAGGGAAACAACAGACATGGTGCTACCATGAAGCTTGCCGTCTATGTTGGACAACTTCCAGTAGTTCAGAAATAACTCAAGGAAAGAGGGTAGAGGGACTGGTTTTCTCATATTCTGTTTTTAGAAGAACAGGTCAGGTTAGTGCACAAGCCAGAATCCCCTGGCATATGCAGTGCCCGAGACTGCTATTCTTCTTCTGCCAACTGGATACTGGCCCCATTAAGTGTTCATTGACTTTAGAAGAGGCTTTTGTGGGCTAATTGATTAGCTTGCAATAGCATCTGCAGTAGGAAGCTGTTTCCTTGACCTCTCTTTCACCACCTCCCTTAGGTGGTCAGCTGGACAATGACTGTTTCTTTTGTGTGAAGACCAATTGCCGGTGTGGAACTTTTGCATCATTTGTAGACCAGGCTTTCTTCCCTGTGTCCAGTGAGGTAGCTACCTAACTACAGATGGGTGAGAGAAGAGTATGGTTTAGTGATAACGGAGAATAGAACTCAGAGGAAGATGGATCTGGGTTCAAGTTCTGGCTCCACCACTTACTAGCTACAAGTTACTTAATATTCCTCCATTTCCATTTTCTCAACTTTTTATTAGGAATAATAAGAGAACCCACTTCAAAGGATTGTTTAGAGGAGTTTATTTGTGAGATGATTCCTCAAAGGAGCTTAGCTCAGTAGTGTAACCTCGTTGTTACAGATTTGTGGCATGATTTTGGTGTTCAAATTCTGTCAATCATCCATTTTTCCCTTTGCTAAGGGAACTATGTCCCCAAGTATTATGGAAAACAAAGATAAAACTCTGATTATTGAAATTATCCAGTGTATTCATTTTTTTCTATTACTACTGTACCAAATTACCACAGACTTAGTGACTTAAAGTGAAAAAATTTATCGTATGGTTCTGGAAGTCAGAAGTTAAAAATGAGTCTTAAAGGGTAAACTTAAAATATCCGTAGAGCTGATTCTTTCTGGAGACTCCAGAGGTGAATCTGCTCCTTACCTCTTCCAGCTTTGGGGTTGCTAGTTTTTGTTGGCCTATGGCTATATCACTCCAATCTCTGCAGATTTTTTGTGTAGTACAAAAAACCTGCTTCACTCTGACTTCCGGTCCTCTTGCCTCCCTCTTACAAGGGTCCTTGTGATTAAGTACACCTGGATAATCCAGGCTAACCTCCCCATCTCAAGATCTTTGCTTTAAACGTATCTTCAAAGTCCTTTTTACTGTTGTTTTTAGTTAAATTGTGTCTGCCAAAAAGATATGTTGAAGTCCTAAACTCTGGTATCTGTACATGTGGCCTTATTTGAAATAGGGTCTTTGTAGATGGAATCAAATTAAAATAAGGCCATCCTAAACAGACTGAATCCATTAACTAGTGTCCTAATAAGATAAGCAAACTTTGGACACAGAAACACAGAGAGGAGAGTACCATGCGAAGACACATGGAAGTGACACATGGAAGAACACCATGTGACAACAAGGAAAAGATTAAAATTGTGTGTCTACAAGCCAAAGAAGCCCAAGAATTGTTAACAACCACCAGAAATAAGAGAGAAGCATGAGGCAGTTTCTCCCTCTAAGGGCCTCAAGAAGGAGCCACCATGCTGTCATACTGCTTTTAAAATTCTGGCCTCCAGAGCTATGAGAGAACAAATTTCTACTGTCTTAAGCCACTAGTTTGTGGCAATTTGTTATGGTAGTCCTAAAAAATCTTATATACCATGTAAGATAAGAATATTCACAGATTCTGGGAACTAGGACATGGACATTTTGTGGGAGCATTATTCAATCTCCCTGGCACACAAGAACAGTATTGTGTCTTCCTTTCCTCACTTTTCCCCTGTGCCGGGCTCTCTGGTATGTAGGACCAACGCATAAGCTGTATGTAGCTCTGGAAGCAAGAGTCAGTGAGTCCTCCCTCATTCTAAGTTGGTAGAACAAAGTTGGGGCCTACTTACTGCACCGTGCCCACATAGGTGGAGCTGGAAATAGTATAAGTGGTAGAGGCTAGGCCTGGGATGCAGACTTTGGGGATCCTCTCAACAAGAGCTTATTGCATGGAATGTGCCTCTGAACAGGCAGAGAGTAGAACTCTATCTTCAACACACAGCACTCTCACACACCGCTTAAGAACATGGCCGGAGAAGATCACAGGCTCTACTCAATACATTCAATGACAACACCTCCTTCTGGGAAAAGAAAGTAAGAGGATGGATAAAAAGAGTTTAGAAATATTCTATATAGCAAACCCATTGCCCAATGGGAGAAGGGAAAAAAACTAAAATACAAAAAACTATGCTATCCCCTATGGATGGATATGGAATCACTCAGTAAAGAGAGGAAACCCCACTCCCATTTTAGTAGTATTAAATACTCAACAAATACCAGTTAATGGTGATATTATTATTCTCATGTTAACAGCTATAGTCTCCCTTTCCCCATACGATGTATGTTTGACTATCCAGCTGTTCTTCATATTTAATGAGTATTTGTCCCCTGTTAATTTGGGAATGCTGTATATGATCGGGTTGGTCAACATTGTGATGATGGGAAATAGCCCTCAACCGTGAGCTGTGCTTGATATCTCCTTTCCTGTCTGTGCCACAGGGATACTGAGACCATGACACATCTGAGCTGGCAGATGTCGACATGCTTTGGAAAGTGAAAAGCAGAAACGTATAATTATAAAGGAAGATTGAACAGGAAAAACTGATAGGCCTTTTCTTTGTTGAGAAGCTGGAACAAATAATTTGGCCTCATGGCATGTGGGGAGCATGTTGGGAGCATTCTGTGATGAATTTCACTATGGCAGAGAGGTGGCAGGTTTGCTTCAGGGGAAAGTTTACCTAGAGACAGTTCTCAGATTCCCATCTGAACTACTCTCCACTTCAGCACATGCAGAGCTTGCTAGAATACAGAGTACTGTCAGGGAATCAGGTAGGAATTAAAGATCTTTCCTGTGTCATATGTAGAGTCCAGAGGTGACTAGTAATAGCTGTAAGAATACTTGGCTAATATTTATTGCATTATTAGGATAACAGGTACTCTCTTAAGCACTTTACACATCATTATTTTTTTCACAGGGAGACTAAGCTTAAGTAATTTGCCCAAGAGCATGGTTATTACATGCGAAAGCCAGAACTTGAACCTAGGGCTTTCTAACTCCAAAAGCCAAGTTCAAACCATCTTATTATATTTGCATCTGTATATTAATAGTTTATGTCAAATAAAGCCAATTTGTTTCAGTACTTCCTTTATAAAATGCAGCATGAAAATTATGGTAAAATCAAGAGAATGTTTAAGCATGGTTTCCTACAGAACATATTTTGCCAGAGATTGGAGTGAATTCAGGCCAATGGTGATGCTGTGAGCTGAAAATCTTTTCTAGGACCCTGTGATGTTTGGCAAATTACTTTCCTGGATGCTTTGATCCCTGCTGTCTCAGCATGTATCTCATTCCTCTTGTTCTGTCCTCAGTAGAGATGGAGACCTGCCAGCAACTATTTCCGTAAAAGAAGCCTTCATTGTACTTGAAGACTCTTCTTTAGCCCCCTGTCTTAGTTTTGTTTCTCTGTAACACGTGAGGAGCCTCATCCTGCTAAGGTGGGGACTTAGATGCTCTGCTTTTCACGGCTCACTAGGCAGCTCTGAACATGTAGCTCCAGGGCCAGGCATTCTAGCAAGCGTCGCCTCTGCAGGAAGCTGCTTCCCTGATGATGCTGGCTTGGTTAGGCTTTTGTAGGCAAACAGCTATGTTTTTCACGAAATTGGTTAGAATGGAAGAAGGGACCAGTGGGGATCTCCAGTAGAATAGGTCTGCTCCCAAGACAATAGGGCACTCTGGTCAGGCTGAGTCTTATCTCTCCCAAATAGCTATTTTAGGAACCATTGGTGGTACTAAGTCCCACTGGAAATCCTAGTTAATTTTGAGTTTCCAATGGAGTGAATGAAAAACAAAGCCAAGTTTGCTGAAAAGTAGGAAAATTATTGATAGGCTATTTAATTCTGGTGAATACTGAGAAATTTTGTTCATAATGATGTTGTAAGTACCCTGTAAAGAAGGCTATTTGCATTAGCAAATGATGTGACTATCCTAGCCTTTGTGCCTGGTTACAGTGGGGCTGCCTTAGATAACTAGGAAGCACCCTGAGAATTTCCAAAGCTATTTCAGGCTTATAAAAGGCAGCCCACACCAAGCACACAGTGTTTTAGTTTGGACAAAAACTGTTCTAACCCTAAGCAGTGAGAGGTAGTGATTTATGTTTTCCCGGCGTGAGGCACAGTTAGTTAGCACCTTACTTTGTCTCAAATTTATTGTCACTGAAGGATGTGAGTTTGTTACAATATACCAAGAAAGAAAAAAAAAGTCCTTAAAGGTCAGAGAGTTATTAATAATTTGGACTGACGAAAGGATTTAAACATTAGCTCCATGGTAGGGTATATTTGAATGTTTTACCAATGAACTGTTCTAGAAATATCCATTTATAAGTGACAGGTTTGTCAAAGGCAAGATTCCCCTCCTTATTATCCTGTGGTCCAGATGCACTCATCACGGTTCACCTCATTCCATAATAACGTGTGCATCATATTGGTGCAAATAATCAACTGGGCACCTGTTCCACAAAGCTTAGCCAGCAACTCCCACTCTGCACAACCAACATAGAAGCAAGTATAGTTGGATGGAAGGTCAAAGTTGGAGGACCAAAGCTACTAAAATAGAAAAGGACACAGGATTTAGACAGTAGAGACCCCTTAAGCTAAAGCAGTGAGGAGTTTATTAATACAAGCTTCTCTGGGGATATTTTCTTTACCTGCCACCAGGCTCTCTATAAAACTGTAAAGCAGGGAAACTCATTGGTCATTCTCAGACTTGATATTTCTCAGGATTTGGAGGCTAAAATTATCTTATTCCTGATCGACTTCCAATACAGAGCACAGGGAAAGGAATTTTAGGTGATCTTTAAAGATAGAACTTGGTTTCCTTGACCCTGCAGTTACATGAATACATAGGAAGAAAGCTTTTTGACAAACTGATGGATGGCTCTTGAGGAGGCATTGCATGGTAAAGTTCATGCCTTTGATAGGAGGAGTAGGCAGTGAGGAGAGTAGCTGGGACAATTGCATGTGTGGGGTTATCAGGGTTTCAAAACTTCTCATCCTGCTTTTCCTAATTTTCTCCTCTTCTCCTCCTCCTTCTTCTCATCTGTCAACCAAATTTTAGGTTGAAAATATTAGAATAGATAAGGCAGAAAACAGTTTTACTTAGGGTTCTTTAGACATTTGTCACTTAAGCTTATTAAATTCATGTTTGATACAAAATGGAAGTTTGAGGCCTTGAGTGACTAGGTATTTTTTTTTATCATAATGGTAAATCGGAACTAAGTTTTCTTTTTAAACATATTTTTATTTTTAAATTGTGGGTACAGTTAAGGGTTGGGTATGCAAATAAGCATCGTTCAGGCACCCTTGTTGATAAGAGATGTCTCCTCGTCCCCAGACAGATATTGACTACCGTTAATCCCACCTCCCTTCCCCTCCACACCCCCCCATAGTTTCCCACCACTGTCAATCCTTTTCTTATAGTGTCATGATAGATGTTCAAGGTCCACTATATGAGTGAGAACATGTGCTACTCAGATCTTTGTTTCTATGAGAG